>NW_027069684.1:52589-99329 GCF_002906115.3 Quercus suber | reverse complement strand
GTGTGATTAGTTTTCCCATAGGCTTGAGTTCGAGGACCATACAATGCCTTGGTTCTGTCTATCACTTCTATTTTTCTGTAAGTATCTAGTTTCCCCATAGGTTTGAGTCCTTGGACCATGCAATACATTGGTTCTGTCTAGTACCCAGATATAATAGTGTGATTAGTTTTCCCATAGGCTTGAGTTCGAGGACCATACAATGCCTTGGTTCTGTCTATCACTTCTATTTTTCTGTAAGTATCTAGTTTCCCTATAAGTTTAAGTCCGAGGATCATGCAATACCTTGGTTCTGTCTAGTACCCAGATATAATGGTGTGATTAGTTTTCCCATAGGCTTGAGTCCGAGGACTACACAATGCTTTGGTTCTGTCTATTACTTCTATTTTTCTGTAAGTATCTAGTTTCTCCATAGGTTTGAGTTCAAGGACCATGCAATACGTTGGTTCTGTCTAGTACTCAGATATAATGGTGTGATTAGTTTTCCCATAGGCTTAAGTCCGAGGACCATGCAATATCTTGGTTCTGTCTATCACTTCTATTTCTCTAGTGGAAGGAGCTTGTCTTCGGCTCTGAAAGCCTTACTTCTGGTATAGTGATATCCTCGGACCGCTTTACTGGAAGCGGTTTCTCCTCGGGTCGGACTGTTAGCTCTACGGTGCTCTGGGCAGGGATGGTCTGAACTCTGATCTTACATGTGGCATTGACCTCGCCTTCAACTCAAGTTCCCCTCCTCTTCAATTACGAGGCGTCCCTTGACTATTCGTTTTTTGCGCTTGACGTTTCGGTGTCCGAGACGCGCCCTCATCACTGTCCTCGTGAATTGATAAAAATCTAGCGGTCCATGGTTTCCTTGGGATTTGGTCAGGATTAATACCGCTGATAATTCTCTTGTCGAACTCTGTGTGGATCAATTCCCACCAGTTCTCACCCTTTATATAAGGCTTTCTGGGGGAAACATTTCTCCACACTCCATGAACTTTCCAACCCAACTAGAAACACGTCCTTTCACCTCCCTGAGCCCCTTCAACAACCCTGCCAGGATTGTGACCAGAGTTGGGAGATATGCGGCCAAGAGCCGTCGTGGCCGCAGCCCCCGCCAGACTTCCGGCGCGGCAGAGCCTGGGCGTAACCCTGATAGTGCCCTGCATGGTGTTCAGGAGGGATATCTTTGGAGTACCTAACGCTCCTCCCCAGGGTGCACCCCTGCCGAAGGAGACGTGCAAGATCACGTCACAGCCGGTGCCCAAGTGTTGTCATCTCCAGCGGCCAACTCTAGTGAGGACTGGAGAGAATCAAGGGAACATCATGGGAAGGGCCTCCCGGTGCCCCTGCATCTGCTCCTCGCTTTGTTCAAGCTCCACCGCACTGAGAAAGGAGTTGTTGGTGGCCTTGAAGCAAGCTAGCCTCAGCCCCCTTCCCCCATCTCATTGTCAAGTTCTCCCATTCTCTTGATGCCAATAAGAGTACGAGTTGACACTTCCCTCCAGCTAGTTTTAGGACGGGTCCACCTGGGCCTCTGATTGTAGAATTAGCTTGTAAATTTGTTTATAAAACACGCCTGCCTGATCCTCTGATTGTATTTTGTACTTCTCTTTTTATGAAATAATATCAAGCTTCCTTTCTTTGCTGTTAAATCTTCTGTCTCGAACTTTTATCTTTCTGCAATGTTTGTTTGGTAGTTCTTTTTTTTTTTTTTGCATCACCACCGTTCTTCCGTAGAATGATTATTTAGAACAATCGCCTGTTGCGCCAGCCAGCGCACTAATCCTCCCCACAGACGGCACCAATTGTAAGGTCCGTTTTTGTAACCCAAAAAATATGAGTTCCCAAGGCCCAACGAACTCAGACCAATGAATTTGTAGAGAGTGGATCGAAGGTTTAGGCGCTCGCCGGCCTTCACCAGGCATGAACTCTTTTTTTTATTGAAAGATACTAAGATCAATTTACAACTGGGGGATCCTCCTCGGCCTGTGGGCAAGGGGCTTGTTTTTTTTCCCCCCCCCCCCCCCCCTCTTCTTTACTTTACTCGCTCCTCTTATATAGTCTTCATCGTCCTATCTTGTTCTTCCATCTGTTGATCATCCATTTGCCTTCCTTCTGACCGTCCGTCCCATCAGATGCCTTATCAGCACTCAAGTGGTTCACCCTGATCAACGTCGCTCTGCTAAGGGGTTACATCCCCATTAATGCGGCCAAAGGAGTTAGGTGAATGCATTAAGTGTGGAGGTGACAATTTGCTCTGGGCTTGTCCCCACCTAAAATTATCCTCAGTATGCCAAGGACGAGTAGGTCCTCGGCGTGGATCCAAAAAAGAGTCTCTCCCTAAATTAGCCTCGGATGGTCATCCTTCCTCGGCGTGGGCCTTGGGCCTACTACAAGATGGGCTGAGGCTATCAGGCCCACGGGCCTCACAGTTATATATTAAAAATCAAATACTATGTTCGGGCATAAAAATTAAATAAAAAAGGTGTACTTATTTAATATATCAATAAATTTAGATATTATAAAATATAAATTTAGAGTTTGAAGGATAAAATCTTCTTGATATTTTTATCGTTCATTGATTAAGAAAGTATAAGTATAATTAAGAAAAACAACAAACAATAAAAATTAAACACAGTGCTTAAGAAATTAGAAGTGTGGTAATTAGTGAACATATCTTTGGAAAAGCGAACAATTATATTTTCAAGTTGCTTCACGCGTTCTTTTAAGCGAAGGGGAATAGGAAAAGGAAGACGAAGACCTTGTGAAAGAGTACTTACACGTCAAAATGAAGAAGACTGTACGTGAAGAGGACATTTCCATTTGCGTTTTCAACACGTATTAAAGACGTGCCTCACCTACGACCCGTGTTTAACCGAAACTGATATTATCGTACATGGACAACAACCTTTTTTGATTGGACAGGAAATGGATAAATGGTGCGAATCACATTGATTCCATTTCCTAGGGTGAGAAATGAGAATGAGATGGGCTAGCTATCTATCTCTCTTTTGGTGTGAAATTTTAGATGTCCCAAATGATCCTATAAAATTCTCTTCTCAAATATATGTAAAAATATCTACAAGCTACTAAAGCTACAATACACAATAAATAAATAATAAATTTTAGAATTTTGCACTTGATGCATATTTATTAATTTAGATTGAAACTTGATCTAATATAGCATTTGTTTGGAATCCCATAGTTTTTGGTAGCTTATTAGTTAAAAATGATACAAAAAAAAATATATAATTTTTAATAGCTTTTATTCTAATTTTTGTCAAAAAAGATTAAAATTAGCTTATTTTCAAAAAAAAATTAATTTTTTTTTTTTATAAAAAGAAACTAAAACAAAAGGAAAAAATGTTTTGCCGAATGAACATTTAGGCTTTGGTCATTGATTCAGTTAATATTTAGATTAAAAATTGGGAATATTTAATTTACAAAAAAAAATTAAAAAATTAAAATGGTAAACAAATTAATAGATCACATCCTTTAACAATTTTTTTTTAATGATAACATCCTTAAGGTATAGTATATGAATAAAAATAATATGTAAATAAATACCTAGATAATAAGTTATAATAGAATATTGATTTCACTTATCAAGAAAATATATATAGTTGGGCCAAACCGAACCTAGGTTGTGGCCAAGAATAATTCTAGGTAGTATCACACATTTTCACACATACTTCATCATAACTATCCTATTGGCAGACCATAATTAACTACCTCTCACTATCATATGAATTTATTGTTGTTTCTCTACCACTCAGTCTGTCACTTAGAATAGTTGTGATAAAGTGTGTGGTATTAGAATTATTTGTGGAGCAATCCAAAACTCAAGTTTAGTCATTCGGTTGAACCAAAAATGGAGCAGGCTAATTTGCTCCAAATAATGTCGTTTGTCTTTGCTAAAACTTCACGAGATGTAGTTTTGCAACCTAGAGTGAACACAATTATGAATGACACAGTTTAGTGAAATGACATGCTGAATTGGATTCAATCGTATATGTCATTTACGTAGCGATATTTGAATTGTCCTAAATGACACATAATTTAGTGAAATGACTTGTAGGTTAGTAAATTTGTATTAATTCAATAATATATATATATATATATTAATTGTATGTTTTTTTTTTTTTTTTGAGAAGCATTAAATAAGGGTCTTTATGGTCATATTACACCCCCAAGCAGGGAGCCAGTGGCCTCGGTCAAGGAGTCTGTAATCGGTATGGGATATAATTAATAAGCCAAAATGTAATTTTATATTCCTATAACAATGTAATGTTACAAAAATCTAACATTACACAAACTAAACGCCTCCTAATTCCAAAACAAATCTAATATTTTGAACTTTTGTGGGGTTAATCCTCGTGGTATTATTATTATAACTCATTGATTTTTAAATAAAACCAAAATGACTACCACTACCAACCAATTCCATCAGCATGTCTTTCCTAAGGTAGTATTTGTCGTTACTATCACACTATTCAATCTTTCTTGCGGGGAGAACGAGTCCACATTGTTTTGGTAAGGTAATGATTGTCATTGTTTCGTACTAGTATAAATTAACTCAACATGACTCACATTGTTATCTTTCTTTTTTATTTTTTTAACAAAAGTAATAAATATATTTTTTTTTCCTTCTAAAAATCAAAAGTAACAGAGAGTCAAAGACTAACAACAATTGATTAACTTTCTTAATATGGTCTCACTTTTATAGCCGACCTAATATTCCTTACACACTCATTTTTCCTGTAGCTAAACCAGATAAACAGAAAAGAATAATTTTACTCAATACATAAGTAGAGTCTTGGGAGTATATATGTCTTAGATACCAGTACCACCCACAATAGCAATATCAAAAGCAATGAAGTCTTAGTATAAAAAATATCATTCTCAAACCCCGTACTAATACATTTGAAACTAGCATTTGCAATCATATAGCTCCTAAACTCTCTCTCTTGACATGTAAACTTATGTTACAAAACAAGAAAACTATTATAAGTTCAGGAAAATTACATTTTACCACCATAAACTATACACAGGTTTACACATTGCATCCTAAACTATTTGAATGCACACTTTGCACCATAAACTATCACATTTATCACACTTTGCACCCCACTGTTACTTTTACTATTAAGTTAAACAGAAATTGATAGCACATGACTTGCATGTAATTTTTGCTTAAGTGACACATCATTTAAAGGCCAAAACACCCTTTTTACAAAAAATTTTTAAAAAAAAAAGTTTTTTTTTTCCAGGTCTTTCTCTCTGTTGCCCAATAGGTCTTTAAAGTCCGCTTTAGATGTGTGTCCATGAACTCCTTTCATACATTAAATCAACACCTTGTTAAGTGAGTTGGGAACTTGAACAGTAGTAGGACTAAGAAGAAGTGGTTGAACTGAAACCCAAATACCCAACCCATAAGTATAACTAAAACTAAATCAAACTCAAAGAATCAAAAAGTCTTCGAGATTTGAACCCAAAAAACAAAAACACTATCATATTCACAGTTCCTACATGCATCAAAAACTAATAAACCAACGTACACGAAGGGTCAGAGAGAGTAAGAGAGAAATCATAGTTTCCTAAAAATAGTAAAAATACCAAACCACCATATGTGTGTGAGAGAGAGAGAGAGAGAGAGAGAGAGGGAGAGGCAATGAAGGGAGCGAAGATGCCAATGTACGCAGTGGCGACATGGGTATGAAGGCAACCGATGAAGTTCAAGACGTTTATGGCGGTGGTTTCGAAATTTGCAGTGCTTGTGTTCCTGCACGCACGCGAGAGAGAGAAAGACTTGAAAATAAATAAATAAGCATTTGTTTTTAATTTTTTGTAAAAAGAGTGTTTTGGCCTTTAAACAATATGCCACTTAAGCAAAAATCACATGCAAGCCATATGCTATTAATTTTTGTGTAACTTAACTGTAAAAGTAATGCAGGGGTGCAAAGTGTAATAAGTGTGATAGTTTATGGTACAAAGTATGCATTCGAATAATTTAGAGTGCAAAGTATAATCTAGTATATAGTTTAGAATGGTAAAGTGTAATTTCTCCTTATAAGTTCACAAGGGAATGTCCCATAACCACAATTTATCTTGGTCTAGAGGACTAACCAAAGTAACAAGTCCCAAATACAACTAAACAACTTTAATTAAATTAAGGAAATACAACAGAAAACAAAACCTGGTAAAAGGAAAATGATCGAATAAAATATATAAATTCATTCTGGAAAGTAAGTAATAATCGTGGGTTATCTGTTTGAATTGATTAGATTTAGTAGACCTAAAAGGTGCCACCAGAATCTGGTACATTGGTTCACCATACAGAGAGTCTCAGTTTTTTTATTTAAGCAAGAAATTGAAGTCAGTCGTGATGATTGCTACCCAATAAGTGGAATCAGTTAGTTCAGTTTAAGCGATTTCTTTTTTTGGGCTGGGGCCAACCTTTTTTAATTTGATTATGGTAGCTATTACTCATTTTGGTATTAACGTCAGAGCATCTCTTCTAATTTCAATTCTCTACCTACCAAACCCACTATATAGTGTGCTTCACACTTTTTGTCTTAAATAATTAAAGCATGAACCAATCGGCAATCGATCGCAATGAGTGACACTTCCATATAAACTTATTTTTTTAGGTCTGTAGTGGGGTTTTGGATATGGTTAATTTGGTCACTCATCTAGTTGAGGGAGGCCAACAGCGAGGACTTTAGGGGCTGGGGTCAACCTATAAGAACAAAAATAGTAGCATCAAGGATAAAACGATAACAATGATGATGACACCCGAGGCGTACGTGTGTATTTGGCATTAGTGTATATATTTTAGCACACTTTTAACAAAAAATACTTTCAATAAAAAAAAAATATATATATATATATATATATAAAAGTTAATACCAGACACACTAAAAAGACTCATAAGTACTTAATATATACTGTTTACCTACTTTGAATAAGGAATAAAAATAGCAATGGAGGATCCAATAATCATTCATATTTTGAACAAGATTGCTCCACAACCATATAGCTTCCTGTGGTTGTAGTTCTTTTGCAAAATTCCTGTGGCTCAGTGGTTCTGCTTATATCATGTCTTTATGCATGCTATTTGCTAAACCTGGAATGGTGCGTAGGGTAGCTTCAGAGTCATTGGCCACTGCATAGGGCCAAAGAAAAAAAATGAAAAGTGAGCCTTGAGGTTTAATTTTTAATAAAAACTTTTGGGGTTTAAATTTGTCTTTCCTTAATTACCAAATTATTTAAAAAAAAAGAAAAAAAAATAGTAGTGATATGTTGCGATCAAATCCATAGTGTGTACATGGGGGAATCAAAAGAGGGCACATACTTTTGAAACAAAACATCAACTACATAGTTTACCTTTTTTTTATTATTATATATAATTAATGAAATGAGTATTGATTACAAACTCTTGATATTTAGGCCCCAAATTAATAACGACTTAGTTAATTTTATGCTAAACTAATAATTAGGTCTAATTACATACATGATTAACCAATTAACACACACACACACACACATATAAAAGTATGCATGAAATGATATAAATAACAATACAACCACAAAAAATTACAATCATATTTAATAACACTGGATGTGTTATCAAAAAGGAAAACATAAGTATCAGGCATAAAAATCTTTCAACGACCTCAACATTGAAAATGATCCACTTAAAGAGATAGTTGCAATACAGTTTACATACAGAACCCTCTAAGCTTCTGCTAGCAACTGACTCTACGAGTCCTTTTTCCATTGTAGCTTTAGATCCACAATTGAGCTCCAATTGTAATCTCCAAGTCTCATTAGCTATTCTGTGGTGGCTCCAATTAACACAAACAACTTAGAGGTGCTGATGTGTGTGACCTCCTCTCTTGAATTGGCATTTGAGTGAGGGAGAAGATAGAGAGATAGATGAGAGTTTTGCTCTAGGATTTATGGGTTCTCACTGAATCTTCAAATGGGAATTCATGGTTACAAATTCATGGAAAATGGGGCTTAAATAGGAAGGCTAAAGGGCTGAAACTATAGAGAGAGAGAGAGAGAAACCAACTAAGTTGTCTCAGATTTAGTTAAGTTCATACAAAAAAGAGGCAAATTCAACGTCCAATTGGTTTTCAAATTTGAAGTTCGATCGTATCATAGTTTGCCTCTTGCCTTTGCCATCGATCATCTACACCACACGTATGACATACATAATGCCTGACCAAATTGACTAGTTCTAGTTAATTACTAGCCAAAACCACCAATGGGTGTAGGTCGTAAGTGTGTGAGATGATCATATCATAATATGGTGTATTTTTATGTATCTTCATCCACTCCTTAATTTCCTTTCATATTATCATTGTGTATTTTTTGATAATGTATATTATATTAACCCTTAAGAAAGATACGAATCTTCAAAGAGGTTAAACATGAAATTTCAATGCTTCTTACATTTCCATGAATATATAATAAAATATAACAAAGGTTTTCAAGGTTGAATTATATCTTATTATAGACACGTACATATATATAATGGAAAAGGTCATGATCCTCTCTTCCACATTTCTAGATTTAAATAGATATACAACATGCGTTTTTTAAAGATCCAAATTAAATCTCGTGTTATAGACAAATCTCTTTCATTAAGAGGAATGACGGCAGGAGCTAATGAGGGAGGAGATTTGAAGTTTTGACTATGGCAGCTCGATGTGCAACTTTTAAAAAGACTATATATATGTGCTTTGTACTGACGTGTGCATTTAGCAAATTAACAGGGTTGCGCTCAAGAGGAAGATGATGTTTAAATTTTCCACCTCTGCTAGCTAGCCTCTAGAGTTTGGAAGTGTCCTTTTGTTAAATTACGTTCTCTTGTGTCTTTATAGTTCTATTATTGTACCCTTTCTTGTTTGAAATTAAAATAAAACAATTGCTAATAATGTCAACAATTTAATTCAATAGTGCAATTTGCAAGTCTCACAACCTTTAGGCTAGGAGTTGCTAATAGATATAATATATAGGTCTAGTTAATATATGCCCTTAAGGCACACATTAATCATCAATTTAAGAAAATTTTTTATGAAAAATTAAAAAAAATATATATATATATATATATATTGATTAATTTTTGAAGTAAAGTTGAATATCTTTGAAGGATTTTAATTATAATTTTTTTTATTCCTTGTAAGAGATGGATAATTTAATTAAGTAGAATAAAATTGTGTTAAGTTGTTTTTATAAAAGAAAAAAAAAAAAATTGTTAAAGGGTTGGACCGCACGGTTCTTGACCGGTTCGTACGGTCCAACCCCGGTTTTAGGGGTTCACGGAATTGCCACATATGCCCGGTTCTTTATGCTTAAAAAACCGGTTTTCATCACGGTTCACGGTTTTCACGGTTCGACCTCCCGGTCCGGTCCGGTTCTGAGAACTATGTGTGAGATGATCATATCATAATATGGTGTATTTTTATGTATCTTCATCCACTCCTTAATTTCCTTTCATATTATCATTGTGTATTTTTTGCTAATGTATATTATATTAACTCTTAAGAAAGATACGAATCTTCAAAGAGGTTAAACATGAAATTTCAATGCTTCTTACATTTCCATGAATATATAATAAATTATAACAAAGGTTTTCAAGGTTGAATTATATCTTATTATAGACATATATATATATATATAATGGAAAAGGTCATGATCCTCTCTTCCAAATTTCTAGATTTAAATAGATATACTAACATGCGTTTTTTTAAGATCCAAATTAAATCTCGTGTTATAGACAAATCTCTTTCATTAAGAGGAATGATGGCAGGAGCTAATGAGGGAGGAGATTTGAAGTTTTGACTATGGCAGCTCGATGTGCAACTTTAAAAAAGACTATATATATATGCTTTGTACTGATGTGTGCTTTTAGCAAATTAACAGGGTTGCGCTCAAGAGGAAGATGATGTTTAAATTTTCCACCTCTGCTAGCTAGCCTCTAGAGTTTGGAAGTGTCCTTTTGTTAAATTACGTTCTCTTGTGTCTTTATAGTTCTATTATTGTACCCTTTCTTGTTTGAAATTGAAATAAAACAATTGCTAATAATGTCAACAATTAAGTCAATAGTGCAATTTGCAAGTCTCACAACCTTTCGGCTAGGAGTTGCTAATAGATATAATATATGGGTCTAGTTAATATGTGCTCTTAAGGCACACATTAATCATCAATTTAAGAAAAAATTTTATGAAAAATTAAAAAAATATATATATTTATAAAGTTAGTTACTTTTTTATCTTTTTATAAAATGTTTTTTAAAATGATTTATTAATATATATGTAAGGACATATATATATGTGTGTGTGTGTGTGGCAAATTGACTATGGTGTGAGATATCGATATTATAATTGCTAGTTTTTGACATTGCTTCCGCACGCACTGAGATACCATAATTGGGAAGATGATGTTCAAAACCCTAGAGATGAGTTGTAAATTGTCAGTCTTATGAGAAGGCTCCTAGCTAGAATTAATGGTGTTCAAAAGTGTTTATCTCTCAGGCCTAACTCTTTCCTGATTAATCTAGAAGGCAAGCTAAGATTGGAATTTGCTGAAGTGACGAAACTTGAAGAAGAATTTTGTGCTATGAAAGCTCGTATCCTATGGCTGGTTGAGGGATATAGGAATACTTCCTTCTACCACACCTCAGCTCTTGTGCACCGTAAGCGTAATCGCATCCTTTGTTTGAAAGATAGAATGGGGAATTGGCTGAATGGGGAGAGGGAGATAGCAGATTTTATCAAACAAGGTTTCTCGAACCTTTTCACCTCGGATCACATCAGTGCTCCTTTGGCTGAATGGGACCCTCCTACCTGGAACAACCATCTCAGTGAAGATGCCTTAATCCTTTTAGATGCCCCTTTAACTGAAAAAGAGATTTTCGAGGGTCTTTGGGCTCTCAAACCTTTTAAAGCCCCCAGCCCGGATGGTCTCCATGCAGGATTTTTTCACCGGTTCTGGCTGGTTGTTGGTGATTCGGTGAGGCATGAGGTCAGAAACATTTTTAATTCGAGGGTGGTTTCGAATTATCTGAACAAGACTCTCATAACTCTCATTTCCAAGTGCAGAAGCCCAGAATCTCTCTCTAATTTTCGTCCAATCAGTTTGTGTAACACGACCTACAAGATAGTAACAAAGATTTTAGTTGGAAGGATCCGGCCTTTCCTACCTGACCTCATTCTCCGCTCCAGACAGCGTTTGTTCTAGGGAGAAAGGGAGTAGATAATGCCATCATCGTCCAAGACCTTATTCACACGATGTCAAAGAAGAAAGGCAAAACAGGGTATTTGGCAATCAAACTTGACTTGGAAAAAGCTTATGATCGCCTTGAATGGAGCTTCATTAGAGATACCTTGAAACTATTCTGTTTTCCTCATCATTTGATCTCCTTGATCATGAGCTGCGTGTCCATGACTTCAATTTCCATCCTTTTTAATGGGGGGACTTTGGATGCCTTCCAACCATCGAGAGGAATCCGTCAGGGCAATCCTTTATCGCCTTACTTATTCATCTTATGCTTGGAAGTTCTTAGGGCTCTAATTGAGGGCAAGTGCAAAGAGAATCTTTGGAATCCGGTGAAATCTTCTCAAGGTGGGCCAGCTTTTCGCATTTGTTCTTCACTGATGATCTGTTGCTTTTTGCCAAAGCTGACCGGAAAAATTGTGTTGCCATCAAGGAGGTTTTGGAGTCTTTTTGTGATCTTTCCGGGCAAAAAGTCAGTGGTGAGAAGACCCGTGTGTTTTTCTCTCCTAATGTGGACCAAAGTATGAGAGGTGACCTTTGTGATGTGCTAGGATTTAGGTCTACCCCTACCCTAGGGAAATACCTGGGTTTCCCCTTAAAGCATAGAGGAATTCAGCAAGATTTTGGCTTTATTTTGGAGCGTATTCAGAACAAGCTTGCCGGTTGGAAAGCTAATCTTTTATCTCTTGCGGGGAGAGTTATCCTTTCTCAGTCCGTAACCTCCACCATTCCAAATTATGTGATGCAAAGCGTTGCGCTGCCTCCAAAAATTCTGCAAGGAATAGACAAGTTGGATAGGAACTTTATTTGGGATTTGTCAAAAAATAGGAAAAAGGTTCATCTCATTGGCTGGAGAAAAGTTACAAAAGCAAAAGAGGAAGGGGGTCTAGGTATTCATGTAGCCAAGCCTAAAAACACTGCTCTACTAGCTAAATTAAATTGGAGGTTTCATGCAGAAAAGTCTTCTTTGTGGGTGAGAGAGAGTGCTGACTAGCAAGTACCGCAGACATGTAGGAATTCAAAGGAGTATAACGGGCTTCTCATCTTGCTCCCCTACCTAGGCCGGCCTTAAGAAAGGTGAGGGCATCTTTTCTAAGGGCACCAAATGGATTGCGGGTAAGGATAGTCTTCTGTCTCTCTAGTTTAACAAATGGCTGAATTTTGGCACTTTGCGAAGTCTGATTTCCGGACCCCTTAAAAAAGGTGAGGAAAATCTTATGTTGAAAGACATTGCTGGATTTCTAGGGTGGAATTGGGAAGGGTTATCGTTTGTTCTCCCAGTGCATATTCTTCTTGAAATCAAGGCCACCCTCTTCCCTTTTCTAGCCAAGGGGGTGATCGTTTGTCTTGGTTTTCTTCCCCAAATGGTATGTTCAAGTTTAAGGAGGCTTATCGACTAGCAAATTAAAAGGACAATTGCACGTTGGACCAATCATTTAAAGGAGATTGGGTTTGGAGAGTGCAGTCCTTACCGAAGATCAAGTGTTTCCTTTGGCAATGATGTCACCATAGCATACCAGTCCGTACCATTTTGTCTAAGCGAGGTATGGATATTCCTTTTCTCTGCCCCATGTGCAATAGTGCTTCTGAAACTATCATTCATACTTTAAGAGATTGTCTTACGATTCAAAGCTTTCAGAACTCCTTAAATCCCCCCATACAAAGAAGCTTGTTTTATGGTGCAAATCTGGTGAATTGGTTGAAATTGAATTGCCAAAGCTTCAAGTCCAGTACAGGGTCTAGCATTGAATGGAGCATTCTATTTCCTTTTGCGCTCTAGAGTCTTTGGCTTCACCAAAACAATGTTGTTTTTGATAAAGCTCATAACCATCTGAATCTGAAGGTCGAGACAGTGGCCAAAGCAACTAAATTTCTATATCTGGGTATTAATGGCAAGCAGAGCCGTGCTAAGCAAAGAATCCAAGTTTGTTGGCTATTTCCCCCTCCAAATTGGTTTAAGCTGAATACAGACGGATCCTCTCTTGGCAACCCCGGTTTGGCTGCGGTGGTGGCCTCATTAGGAATGAGAAGGGTGATTGGGTGAAGGGATTTGCCCGTGCAATCGGGACCACAACTAGTGTAGCTGCTGAGCTTTGGGCGCTAAGAGATGGCATCAAATTATGTATTGCTCTCAAGCTCCATACGGTGGTGATTGAGCTAGATTCCAAGATTGTTATTGATCTTTTGAAGAATGAGTTGAACAATCCTAATGCTTTAGATATTTTGGTGTTAGAGACTCAGACTGTAGGAATAGTCTTAGAAATATCGCCACAGTCAGGATTCAGCACTGTTATAGAAAGAAGGATAAATGTGCGGATGCCCTCGCTAGACGGGGTGCTTCTCTTAGTTAGAATTTCTCTATATTTCTTGATCCTCCTTCTAATGCAACTCTCCTTCTCAGCCTCGATGCGGCTGGAGCTTTATATGACCGGGTTGTTTCCTCTGTTTTAGAGGCCGGTTAGTTTTTGTTTAATGAAATAGCCTTTTCAGCCAAAAAAAAAAAATTGTCAGCCTTATACAGTACTACTGCATCCCATCACACGAAAAGACTTTTAGACTTTGGGAGCCTATCATTTCCATGTATCTAATCTCTCTCATCAAATTATTTACCCAACTTCAAGTCTTCAACAACCTTTTTTTTTTTTCCCCTTTTTTTTTTTTGGAAAAATTAAAGATTCATGGTGGGAAATGATTATTATTATGGTCCACACAATCCATTTGATAAGCTGCCCCATATCATAGCCGATGATTTGACCATTTTTGGTAGTGTTTATTCACTCATATTCAATATCCACTTATTTTTATGAAAAAGACAGGTCGTACTCTCGTTTCTTTGCTTTTTTGTTGATTAGAAATACATTGGAAAAATACTTTGTATCATATATGATATATCACTGTAATTTCACTGACAAAGTCACCCCGAAATATTTCAATATACTCCTATACCATATGTAATCCAATTAAATGAATTTTTACCTAATTTTCTTGATAATTTTGAATGACAATGATCGGATGAAAGAATCAAAGAATGCAATCATTTACAAAATAGTACTGTATAAGGCTGACAATTTATTCCCATTGAATCAATAGGTCTTCGCTCGCCTTGCCCAGTCCCGACGATATTTACATAAATGCCATTAACAGCATATTAAATTTTATTTTTTATACCTTTATATAAGTAAGTATATGTGGTCTCTTGTGTGTGTATATATATACATAATTCTGTACTTATTTATTGTGCCTTATATATAAGAACAATCCTCGAGTAAAGTTTATAAGATTATTCAACAATATAATAAGCCTACTCACATAGTAAATTTCATAATTTTTTTATTGACAAGTTGTAATTGTTATACATTAAATGGCTGTTGTAGTGGAGAAAAAAGTTTTTAAATTTTTTGTGAATGATATATATATATATATATATATTGAAATTATAGAAAAACTAGTGTTAGATAGGCAGTGCAGGAGATTTTTTTAGGCTGGTAATCAAGGCCATGGCAGGGGTGTCCCTTCCTGGCTCCACCTGTTGTTATCCTATTTTCATGTATTTAACGTGTGTTGCATGTTTGAAATGAAGAAATAGGGAATAGCAGATTGGTCTCTCTCTCTCTCTCTCTCTCTCTCTCTCTCTCTCTCTCGTAATGAAGGAAAGTGATAGCCTTTTAAAGGTGCAAAACGGACGGCCTTAAAAAAATTTTGAAATTATAGAAAAACTAGTGTTAGGTAGGCAGTGCAGGAGATTTTTTTAGGCTAGTAATCAAGGCCATAGCAGGGGTGTCCCTTCCTGGCTCCACCTGTTGTTATCCTATTTTCATGTATTTAAAGTCTGTTGCATGTTTGAAATGAAGAAATAGGGAATAGCAGATTGGTCTCTCTCTCTCTCTCGTAATGAAGGAAAGTGATGGCCTTTTAAAGGTGCAAAACGGACGGCCTTAAAATAAAAAAATAAAAAATCTGTCGGTCACTGCTTTCTGTGGTGTGGTGTGGTGTGGGGGTTTGTATCCTAGCTTCTTTGTACTAATTGTATGGTACCTCTCTCTCTCTCTCTCTCTCTAGTTCTGGAACACGCCCCATTTGGGAGGTGATTAATACAAATCACAAAAATATATGACATTAATTTGCACGTGATTCAGGACCTCAAGTTCCGAATGTTGGCTAAGATCCAAACGAGTCTAGCTCTAGCTAGCACTGTCGCTTTGAAAATTAAGAGAAAGGCTGCATGAGCCATGTGGTCAAAATATACCAGATCGACAGAGAGACATCATGTATATGCAATTATCCAACACAAAAAACATTCGATAAGAAGAATAGCTAATGGCCTATTTGGATGGAGGAGGAATGGAAGGGGAGTAGAGTAGAGTTGACTAGAAATAAATTAATTTTGTGGTAAATCTACTTTATTGTACTCTAATCTCTCTCTCTCTCCCTCTCCCTCAATCCAAACGGACCATAATGTTATAAGTGTGGCAAAAAATGTCATTTTAGGAATGAGTGTAAATCCAAAGCTAAAGTTTTAATCAACACCCTCCAAAGTGACCAAACCAGCAAAGAAGAGATTTTCAGGCTCCTAGGTCTTAATCCCTCAGATAGTGAGTTCTCTAGTAGTTCTAGTGATCATGAGAATTTCCAGATTAACCAATCATCATCTTCTAGAGAATCATCCAGCATCTCTAGTAGTCAATACATCAAAATAGGATGTAAAGACAGTTGTTGCAAAAACAAATCTGTCAACGTTCTTAGCCAATAAGAAAAGCTCTTACTCACCTTAATAGAAAAGGTAGAATACCCAATTGTTAAAGCCCAATATCTTAGCCAATTTCAGAAAACTTTGGTTATAGAAACAAAGGAAACCAAACCAAAGCACCCTGAACCCCCAGTTAACCTGGTGAAAATCTTCAATAGGTTTACCAGAACTAAGAAAGAAATCATAGTTAATGACCTTCAACATGAAATCAAAGAAACCAAATCTGAGATTAGAACCCTTAGAGAAGAAGTTAAGAAGCTCTAACCATTCTTAGGATTGACCACAATTTCCTTAATTTGAAAATTGAATATCAAGACAATACCTCCCATCAAGCTAATAATGAGGTAGGCCCCTCATACCAAAACCCTTCAGATGATGCAGCAGAAAACGTTTATGATGAGACAGCCAATCCTACAGCAAACATGGTCTTAGAAGAACCGGCCCATAAATACATAGATACTACCAGCAAAATTGATTTCCGAAAATGGCAATCTAAAGTCAAGATTGTCATTAGCAAAGATTTTGAATTTGAGGTTATAGCCCTTATAAACTCAGGCGCAAATCTCAACTGCATCCTAGAAGGAATCATTCCCTCCAAGTATTTTTAGCAGACTAGGGAACAATTATCCTCAGCAAATGGAAGCAAGATGCATATTAAATACAAAATCCCAAAAGCCCACGTGTGCCAAGATAACACATGCTTCAAAACAGCCTTTATTTCAGTCAAAAATATGACAGACAGAGTAATCATAGGAAATCCTTTCATGTGTTTGCTATACCCATTCACTACAGATAGTGAAGGAATCACTACTCATCCTTTTGTTCAGCCAGTTAAGTTTAAGTTTCTCAGAAGCCCGGAACCCCGAAAAATTAGCAACCTCCAAGATGTCTCCATCTCCAAAACTCTTATTCTGATCAATAGGAAAACCTAGCATCTTAAATACCTTAAGGATGATTTAAGGCACAAGAAAATTGAGGAAAAATTAACTTGTAAGATCATCCAAACCGAGATCAAAGAGTTTGAGGAAAAACTCAAGCAGGAAGTCTTCTCTGATCTTCCGACAGCCTTGGCATAGAAAGAGACACGAGGTAGCTCTCCCATATGTCAAAGATTTCAATGAAAAGGATATCCTAACCAAAGCCCAACCTATCCAAATGAGCCAGGAACTCATGGAATTTTGCAGAGCAGAGATAGATGACCTCCTTAGCAAAGGAATTATTAGAAACTCTAAATCACCTTGGTCATGTCCAACCCTTTATGTACAGAAAAATGCTAAGATAGAAAGAAGTTTCCCTAGATTAGTCATCAACTACAAGCCCCTTAACAAAGTCCTAGAATGGATTAGGCATCCCATGTCCAACAAAAGAGACTTAGTTGATAGACTTAGTAAAGCAATCATCTTCAGTAAGTTTGACATGAAAAGTGGTTTTTGGCAGATTCAGATCAGAGAGTCTGATAGATATAAAACAGCCTTTACTACACCCTTTGGACATTACGAATGGAACGTAATGCCTTTTGGTCTAAAGAATGCGCCCAGTGAATTCCAAAACATCATGAATGAAATTTTCAATCCTTTCTCCAGTCACTCTACTGTTTACATAGATGATGTTCTCATATTTTCAGAATTTATTGAGCAACATTGGAAACATTTGCGATTGTTTCTCAATACAGTCAAGCTAAATGGTCTTGTGGTTTCAGCCCCAAAAATCAAGCATTTCCAAACACATGTTCGATTCTTAGGTTTTGACATCCATCACGGTTTAATTAAACCTATAGATAGAGCCATTCAATTTGCGGACAAGTTTCCAGATCAAATACTAGACAAAACCCAACTTCAGAGATTTCTAAGATCTTTCAACTGCATTTCAGATTTCTATCAAAATCTTAGGCAGCAATGCAAACCACTTTTTGATAGACTTCGAAGCAATCCACCTCCTTGGACCCCAGTTCATACATCAATTGTCCAAGAAATCACAAAATAGGTCAAGACTCTCTCTTGTCTAGGAATTCCCTTAGTAAATTCCTTCAAGATTGTCCAGAAAAATGCCTTTAACATTGGTTATGGTGGCATTCTCCTTCAGATATTA
The DNA here is from genome assembly GCF_002906115.3 of Quercus suber. NCBI lineage: Eukaryota > Viridiplantae > Streptophyta > Magnoliopsida > Fagales > Fagaceae > Quercus > Quercus suber. Next base: position 81,226 of record NW_027069684.1, on the reverse strand, counting down.
TGTTTCCATTTAGGAATCTGGACTCCTACTCAGATAAATTATAGTACTATTAAAAAAGAAATTTCATCTATAGTACTATGCATCTCAAAATTTCAAAGTGATTTATTAAATCAAAAATTTTTTTTTTATCAAAATTGATTGCAAATCTGCAAAACATGTTTTAGAAAAAAGGTGTTCAAAACATTGCATCAAAACAGATTTTTGCACGATGGCAAGCCATCCTCTCAGTTTTTGATTTTGATATAGAATTCATTGAAGGAAGACTTCTAACCAATCCACCTCCTTGGACCCTAGTTCATACATCAATTGTCCAAAAAATCAAAAAATATCTCAAGACTCTTCCTTGTTTAGGAATTCCCTTAGTAAATTCCTTCAAGATTGTCTAGACAGATGCCTCTAACATTGGTTATGGTGGCATTCTCCTTTAGTGTGCTAGTCTTAATTCTCTTGAACAAATAGTCCGTTTCCATTCAGGAATCTAGACTCCTACTCAGATAAATTATAGTACTATTAAAAAAGAAATTTTATCTATAGTACTATGCATCTCAAAATTTCAAAGTGATTTATTAAATCAAAAGTTTTTTATTAGAATTGATTGCAAATTTACAAAACATGTTTTAGGAAAAGATGTTCAAAACATTGCATCAAAACAGATTTTTGCACGATGGCAAGCCATCCTCTCAGTTTTTGATTTTGATATAGAATTCATAGAAGGAACCCAAAATAGTATCCCTGATTTCCTTACCCTTGAATTCTTGCAGAATCCAGCCCAAAATGTTTGAGAAAAAGCCAGCACAGCAGCTCCAACCCCCAAAGCTACCTAAACAATCACCACCCAGCAATACTAGTCAGGCAAAGAACCCTGGCCAGTTAGTCCCAGTTTCCTCAGTTTCCTTAACAAATCACTATGTGGTCTCTACAATCCTGAGGCCAAACTATGAAAGACCATTTTTGACCCAGCTCAGTTTTAGTTCTGCCTTAGTTTTCCCATCACCCAGGGCAATAACTCCATACATAGTAGATGATCCCTTTAGCGCCTTATTGTCCCAAAGATCATCCCAGCCATCCAGCAGAAAGAATAAGTCTCCTTACATTAAAAAACCTTACATCCAGCACATCTTTTGTATTGAACCTCACATGATCCATATAAAAGATCCATTAGCCCTGGCAATGGAAGTTTTGCCACCAAATTGGCATTTTCTTCGAAAGGTCCCGGAAAAATCCATCAAGTTCTATCAGAGCATCCTCACCCAGGAAAAGTTTGCTCGAATAGAAGACATCAAGTCAAAAATGGACCCTTCAGTCGTCCTCTACCACAAGCTCGTCATCACCAGGTTCTTCAATTGCAAAGAATGGGGCCAACACCCCTCCATGCTCAAATCAATAGAAGGCACAGAAATCCAATATAGTTATTATGATTATATGGACGCCTTTGAAAAGATTTTATTTTATCAAAATAAGAACTTTGATCATTCAAGGTTCTTAATGATTGACAAAAGCTTCAACAGCCACATACCAACATGGTTCCTCAAGTGGTGGGAAATTTTTGAATCAATCGCTCAGATCTTCCCAAAACCTCTCCAAGATACCCTCAGGTATTTCAACTCAAGATTACAAGTCAACCATCATAATTCTCAGTTTCCAGCAATTTTGCATATAACCATCAAGTATAAAATCCATTAGATCAATATGTGGTCCTGTGCAATTAGCAACAATCTGTTAAACAGAGAAATCTCAGTAAAATGGTGGGATAGCCTCAAAATTGATCTAATTATCAATTAGTTAAATAAGGATTTCCCTCTTCCAATCCCCAGAGCTATTACCCAGAAGACAAGGTCTCAGTCTAGCCTAGAATCCGTCTCAGTCACCGAAAAATCTAGCAAAGAATTAAAAGATCTTGCTGATCAGCTGCTCCTCCAAGCTTCTCAATTAGAAGAAGAAGAAAAGGCTTCTCCTGCTTTTTTTGGAGCATTTACCAGTCGCCAACCATTTGACACCTTCCAAGATTCTCAAAATCCTTACGAGAGCCATAATTTGGATAGTCCTAAGATTATTCTAGTAGCACCAGTCACTACTCAGAATAACTCCAAACAGCTCCAGATTCGGTCACTATTCAGCATAGTTCTAGCCGACACAAGAAGACAAAAACAGTACCAGTCGACACAAAAAGACAAAACATGAACAGTTGTGCGGCTTCGTCGCATATATATATATATATATAAAAGCATTGGGTAATAAATTAAAAGTTGAATATATAGTAATTTACAAATATGTCTGCCAAATTGGCTATGGCGTGAGATATCATATAATTGCTAGTTTTTGACATTGCTTCTGTGCGCGCTAAGATATCATAATTGGGAAGATGATGATTCAGAACCACTGTGATGAGTTGCGAAGTGAAAATAGTGCATTGCGCATACAGTACTACTATATCCCATCACACGAAAGACTTTTGGACTTTGGGAGTCTATCATTTCTCTGTATCTAGCTAATCTCTCTCATCAAATTATTTACCTTAAACTTCAACAACAACCATTTTTTTTTTTTGCTGAAAAAATTAAAGATTCAGGGTGGGAAATGATTATTATTACGCGCCACGTGAATCACAATCCATTTGATAAGCTACCCCGTATCATATCCGATGATATGTCCATGTTTGGTGGTGTTTATTTGCTCATGTTTAATATTCACTTACTTTTTTGAAAAAGACAGGCCGTACTCTCGTTTCTTTCCTTTTTTGTTGATTAGAAATACCTTGGAAAAATACTTTGTATCATATATCACTGTAATTTCACTGAAAAAGTCACCCCGAAATATTGCAATTTACTCCTATACCATATGTAATCCTATTAAATGAATTTTTACCTAATTTACTTGATAATTTTGCAATCATTTACAAAATAGTACTGTATAAGGCTGACAATTTATTCCCATTGAATCAATAGGTCTCCGCTTGCGTTGCCCAGTCCCAATAATATTTACATAAATGCCATTAACAGTTTATTATATTTTATTTTTTATACCTTTATATAAGTAAGTATATGAGGTCTCTTGTGTGTGTGTGTGTATATATATATATATATACACACATAATTCTGTAACTATTTATTGTGCCTTATATATAAGAACAATCCTCGAGTCAAGTTTATAAGATTATTCAACAATAAGCCTTCTCACATAGTAAAGTTCATAATTTTTTTATTGACAAATTGTAATGGTTGTTTTAGTGGAGAGAAAAGTTTTTAAATTTTTTGTGAATGTTATTTGTTTAAAATTTGAATTTTTTTTTTTAAATTATAGAAAAACTAGTGGTAGGTAGGCAGTGCAGGAGATTTTTTTAGGCTGGTGATTAAGGCCATGGCAGGGCCGTCCCTTCCTGGCTCCACCTGTTATTATTCCTATTTTCAAGTATTAAACGTTGTTGCATGTTTGAAATGAAGAAATAGGGAATGCAGATAGGTCTCTCTCTCTTTCTCTCTCGTATCTCCTACCCAAATATAAGATTAATTTTTAAAAAAAAATACTTTAATAAAAAATAAAGAGTGGAAAGTGATGGCCCTGTAAAGGTAAAAATGGACATGTCTTTCTTTTAAAAAAAAAAAAAAACATAGTACTCAATAGTCAATCCAGCTTTTTTTTTTTTTTTTGATTGGTCAATCCTAGCTTGTTAATTAGTGTATATTCTTAGTCTATCCATGCCAACAGTTTTAGGCGCAATTACATTATTTAATTTATTTGCCTAGCTAGGCTCATATATATTCCTTGTAATACACAGAAACATGCCTATATATAAAAAGACATCTCTCTTTTTTTTTTTTTTCTTTTTTTTTTTAATTTTATGAATAAAAAGACATCTCTTGTACATCGATTGACATATATTAAAATATACAGATTATTCTCCAGTTTTTTTGGTAAGAAATTATTCTCTTACGAACTCACGTAACTTTCACTCTCTCTTCCCATTACATCTCTAGTTTAAGCTTGAAAGGTCAAATAGCGTTGAAAACACTATGACCATTTTGACCCCTAATTACAAAATATCAATTCAAGCTTATTATCAAACAATTAATGTACGGAACATGAACATAAGCCAAACATAGAATTGATAAACAATCTAAGCCAATTATAATCACATCCGCAACAGAAAATAAAAGGCAAAGATAAAGGAAGAGAGATGCAAACACAAGGACAACACGCAATGTGTTATCGAAGAGGAAACCGAAGCCCTCGGCGTAAAATCTCTCTGCCGCCCTCCAAGCGGTAAATAATCCACTAAAAAATGTATTAAGATACATGAACAGCAATAGACCATCCAAGCCTAATTTAGCCAGGTACTTAAGCCCTCCAAACTTCTTGCTCCAACGAGGTTGCGCCGAACCTTTTTCTTTTCTAGCTTACTGGATTCCACTATAAATGATAGCATTAACTAATAGTCATTGGTTCCTTCCAAACTGCTTCCCTTAGCACCAAATGAACTTTCTCACAGACGTGGGTGTGATGAGAAAAGGATTTAGTCAAGAACCTCTCAAGGATGTATCAATGGAGAGGAAGAGAGTAGAGGAATTTGAAAAGCCTCTTGGGTGAAGATTGTGGATGAGGCAATCTTGTTTTCTCTAGGGTTTCTCTCTCAAAATTCTCTCTACTCACTTCATTTCGTGAGAATGAGGAGTATTTATACTAGGGTGAGAATGGAATGTGAAACATCAGTTTTTGCCAAACAGGGCAAGTTGGCAACTTGGCCTTGCGACTTGGTTGAGTCGCGAGTTCAAGCTGCGAGCTAACGGCCTGGCCAGCTTGGGACTTTTGTCCTATAGTGCAACAGCTGATGTGACCCTTCACTTCCTCACATGCTTCTCACGTGCACAACATTTGGCGGCTTGCAAGCCACGGGTCAATCGTAAGTCCTAGCTGCGAGTCCCTGCTTCTTTGCACATAGATGAGCAATTCTTCACATTCTCTTCACACACTATCCTTACATGAATCTCACCTAAATACAGGATTACTAAGTGCTAAATTACAAGCAAATGACATGGAATAAAGCCAACAAGATGGTTGATAAATTTCAACCTTACAATCTCCTCCTTTGTCTATTCTGTGACAAAACTCTAAAACAAACTCTAGACTTAATGCGTGAGTTGGGAACAGTTGAAAAACTCACTCACACCTAACTCTAGAATTTGTGTAGCTCTTGAACCATAAAACCAAAACATCTCCTGAAACACAATAACATAATAATATCATTGTAGGCAGAAAACATGTAATGCATATGGAACAAGCATAATGCAATCAAGCAAAATGGAATAAAGTAATAAACCATGGCAAGACCAACCAAGCAATCACTGTAAGAAACTAATCACAATGTTCATTCACACTTAGAATGAACATCGGGACATTCAAGCTAATAAACACACTGCAAATCACTTGAATGACCAATACTCAACCAATGTACAATACATGAAGTATATACATATAGGAATAAATTCCTACAAAGGCACAAGAGTGAGAGTACTTAAGGCAAATGCATAGCATTTCGCTTGAAGTACAAAGCATCAAAGCATACAGGCTGCATAAAGCAAGGTACAAACATCAAAGGCCTACAAGTGCAAATAAACAAACCCTAAAAACTTACAAAAGCAACATGGGCACAAATCATAAACAGAAACCTTAAAAATCTACAAAGGTAGCAGGTACAAAACATAAAGTACTTCCCTTATCATATCACTCTCCCTATCATGAATCATAAGAGCTATGATGAACTTAGAACATATATACCTGTAACCTGAAACACTTGCACAAAACACATTAGACCCTCAAGGTAAAGCAAGTAATAAACGAGCAAGTATAAAGTAACAAGTAAATTGCGATCAAGTAAACATGATGTGAAACATGTGAGCAACTTGATCATACACCAAAACAGTCAAATAGAAATGACAACCAAAACAAAGTTTTCTTATTAACTTAATGTCTTCTCCCCTTTGGTATATGTATCTCCCCTATGGAATATCTCTCCCTCTACAAATGTGCACAAGAAATAAAATTTCTCTCCCTAAGAATGTGCACAAGAGTCATATAGAAATGATAAAAACTCTCTGGTATAGTTTCTAGAGTATACTCTCCCCCTTTTTGTCAGGAATAGACAAAGGGTCAAGGTGGAACGAGGGCAAGAGATAAAAGTATGAACAATTATTATGATGCATGAGGGGTGCAAGATGAATGAGAAAATGAAGCTCAAACCTAAGACAAAGCATAAGGCAAATATGACATGCTAGGATAAAGAAACAATGTATGAACCAATGCATGATAAGGGTAGCAAGGTATGTGCAAGAGATGTCTATGTGCAATGCATGACCAATGCATGAAAAATGCACATGTGGGGTAAGGTGTGTTAAATACACAACCAAAGAACCAAACATGGTCCTAATGAGGAAATATGAGAAACCCCAAAGTTTGGTACTCATCGGAGTCCAAACAAGCGAGAAAATGCCTAAGAGGCATTTTATCAAACACCTAACATGCACACTATGAACAACACTATGAAACAATGCATGAACAAAATGAAATCCACCCTTAATACATGATCTTTTTACCACCAGGGGCCAACATCCAAAGCGAATCATCAAAAGAAACCAATCCCATACAAAAATTTGACAAAAATTAAGTTTTCTCAACCTCTATGATGAAAATCTCAACCAAGAGCACAAAACTCACAAAAACATAATCCAAAGATCCAAATCAATGCAAAGAGTTTAAATTTACCTTAGAGATGTTAATGGAATGAAAAATCATTCAAATTGGTTGGGTTTTGATGTAAAAATATTGAAAGAGGGGTTTAAAAGAGGATGTGAGAGGTTTAAAACAAGTTTTCCACGGAAAAGCCCTTTAAAAAGTTGTTTCTGGGCATTTGGTGACTGGGCGAGTCACGAACGAGTTGCCAGTGAGCCACAAAACCATTCTGTGTGAACTCGCGACTGAGCTCGCGACTGGGCAAGTCGCCAAAACTCGTGACTTGGTTTGGCTGGTTGCAAGTCGCCAAAAATCCTGACACTTGTTTTTCAATCCATAACACGTTTAAACACTGAAAAACAATGTAAGCACCAAGCATGAACACAAAGAGTGATAAAAATCACTTCTAAAAACATATAAAATGATCAAAAATCTTTTTGGATTAATCCATATAAAGATGAGCACACACACATCACATTTAAACAAGTACAATCGAACAAATAAATAAGGCATTCATTGAACATTAGGCATGTGTGTTGTGTGTGCGTATCAAGTGTGGAATAGTCTATAGTCTAGAGTGAAACTTTAATGATCAATTCAATCAAGTCATACACAACTAGTGCTAAGACAAGTGGTATATCTCAATTATAGAAATGAACATATATGACCTCCCACAAGAAAATGATTACAAATCTTTGAAGCTTTTCATTTGGCTTCTTTACAATTCATAAAATTTGATCATTTTGAATCAATACATCTCATTTTGAGATCGATGCCTCAAATTTTTGATATTTCAATTTGATGAACAAGCTTTTGGCTTTTTGGGCATCATACATATTTATAAAAGTCGTTTTCCCTTTTTTCTAGTTAAATACTAGTACGTGCGACGACTTTTGTAGCTCATTATCTCTTTTCATTTTGAGATTTACATTTGTTGAGCTCTTTAAGCAAAAAAAATATAAAAGAGTGGGAAGATATATAGGCACAAGTCTACACATGTATCAAAACTAATATGACTATTAACTAATCATTTATGACAAGTTTGAAGATCGATTTACAACAATCACACAGAGATGTTAAGATTTTTTCTACAAAGATAGATGTGCATATAGAACAAGCTAAGCTCGTAAATGCACCACGACATTAGTACAAAGGTACTAGGCTAAACTCATATGTGATATGTGCTCAAACATATACAATCAAACTTTTTGAATTTTTCACTTTTTATGTGATTTTGGATTTTTTACTCACACAAAACTTAAACATAAAAGTAAGATAAAAAAACAAAACAATGCATACAAATAAATGCAAGATGCACAAAATGCATGAAGATATGATATTTAATGCATAAAGGGTCCTACAAAGATCGAAAGAATTAGATCAAGGACCAAAAGAGCAAAAACTCAACCATAGGAACCATTCTTTATTCAAACGGAACAATTGTTTGAAATGAGTGTCTCATGAGAAGTGAGACGAGGATTGGAAGAATGAGAATCGGAGATGCACATAGACAAGGAGTTAAGAGCATTAAACACTTTCTTTAACAACATGCTATTTTCACTCAAAACCGGTTTATCCTTTTTAGCACAACTCTCAAGAAGCTCAAGTTTCTCTTTTCTTTTGATTCTTTTAAAAGTATGAAACTTAGAGCATTGGGGTCTAAGATGACCAAAGGCACCACAATGGTGACAAACAATGTGTTTAGGTCTACTAGGTTTTTTGGGAAGGGATCTAACAACATAGTTTTGTTCTCTCTTCAACTTATGACATTAAGGTCTTATATGACCAATCATACCACAATGGTGGCAAGTTGGAACAAACTTAAATCCATCCAAAACCTTAGGTTGAGACCTAAACAGAGACTTTGATTTAATAGTCTTTCTCTCCACTTTTTGATTTCTTTTCTGTGGAGGAATGTACATCGATTTCTCAATTGAGGTAGAACATACAATAGGCACAAAATCGGGTATCACAACATGATTGCAACAAATATTTTCATCCTTTTTAACAGTAGGTTCAGCAATCAAACACTTGGCATGTATCTTAAGAAATTCATTTTCACATTTTAGCTCATCAACAAGTTTGTTAGACAAAACAAGTTTAGCATCCAAGTCCATATTCAAACATTCAAACTCTTTAAGATTTTCAAGAGAATTTTCAGCAAGTTTTTTATATTTCTCAACCAATTTGTTGGATTCATTGAGCTTAGCAATCAAATCATTATTTTCACAAAATAACTTGCTCAAATCCTTATTAAACTTTTTAGTATTTTTCTTCAAGAGTTTGATGTTAGGAATATCAACAACATCTAAAGATTCATGTAACATAGCATCACAATTATGAGGATTATCACTCATAGAGGCATTTTCACAAACACGTGGCATGTTACATTCATCATTAACTAAATCATACAAAGAGGCATACAAAGCACAATTCATGGCAAATAAACACAAAGGGTCAAGGATCACACTTAAGTAATTAAATCACAACAAGTATACCCGTTCTGATACTAATTGAAAGTTCAAATAGCGTTGAAAACACTATGAATGTTTTGGCCCCCAATTACAAAATATCAATGCAAGTTTATTATCAAACAATTAATGTGCGGAACATGAACATAAGCCAAACACAGAATTGATAAACAATCAAAGCCAATTATAATCACATCTACAACAGAAAATAAAAGGTAAAGATAAAGGAAGAGAGATGCAAACACAAGGACAACACGCGATGTGTTATCAAAGAGGAAACCAAAGCTCTCGGCGTAAAACCTCTCCGCCGCCCTCCAAGCGGTAAATAATCCACTAGAAAATGTAGTTGGGATACATGAACAGCAATAGACCCTTCAAACCTAATCTACCTAGGTACCTAAACCCTTCAAGCTTCTTGCTCTAACGAAGTTGCGCCAAACCTTTTTCTTTTCTAGCTTACCGGATTCCGCTATAAACTATAACATCAACCAATAGTCATTGGTCCCTTCCAAACTGCTTCCCTTAGCACCAAATGAACCTTCTCACAGACATGAGTGTGATGAGAAAAAGATTTAGTCAAGAGCCTCTCAAGGATGTATCAATGGAGAGGAAGAGAGTAGAAGAATTTGAAGAGTCCCTTGGGTGAAGATTGTGGATGAGGCAATCTTGTTTTCTCTAGGGTTTCTCTTTCAAAATTCTCTCTGCTCACTTTATTTCGTGGGAGTGAGGAGTATTTATACTAGGGTGAGAATGGAATGTGAAACGTCAGTTTTTGTCAAACAGGGCAAGTTGGCGACTTGGCCTCGCGACTTAGTTGAGTCACGAGTTCAAGCCGCGAGCTAACGGCCTGGCCAGCTTGGGACTTTTGTCTTATAGTGCAATAGCTGGCGTGACCCTTCACCTCCCCGCATGCTTCTCACGTGCACAGCATTTGGCGGCTTGCAAGTCGCGAGTCAGTCGCGAGTCTTAGCTGGGAGTCCCTACTTCTTTGCACATAGATGAGCAATTCTTCACATTCTCTTCACACACTACTCTTTCATGAATTCCACTTAAATACAGAGTTACTAAGTGCTAAATTACAAGTAAATTGACACGAAATAAAGCCAACAAGATAATTGATAAATTTCAACCTTGCAGAGCTATTTAACATGACTGATCAATTTCAGAAAACAAAAAATAAAAAAAAACAAAAAAAATTAATGAAGGAAAGTCATAGCCTTTTAGAGCATCTCCAGTAGAATAGCCAAATTTTTGTACTGTTTGGCTAATAAACAGTGACATTTAGCTTTTGCCTATCTACTTTTTTAAATACACTTCCAATAGATTCTCTATCCCATTCTCTATCTCATTTAAATATTATTTCTTCATTCATTCTTTATCATCATTTATTCTTCCTATATTTATTCCCAACAATTATATTTTTTAATGAAAAGTGTTATATTTACAACATTTTTCGCAATACTTTCACAACAAAATTTATGTGAAAATTTGTTACTAGTTCTAATTTGAACTCACTATTGAAATTATTTTTTTCTCACAAATATTAACTAATAAAAATTTGTTACTTAAAATTTACTGTGAAAATATTGTAAAAATATTGTAGTAGAATTTCTTAATTAGGATTTTTTATTTTTTTATATTATTTTTCTACCTTTCCTTTCATTTTCATCCACGTTTTTTTTTTCTTTTTTTCCTTTTTTTCTTTTTCTTGTTTTTCTCCTCCACACAAGACACACAGACCCCTTCTTTTTATTTTCTTTTTCACCTCACAAGAACATTCCAGCCCTTCATCACATCAGAGCTTCATTACATCAGAGAAAAGAGGGAGAGAGCTTGGGCCTCCACCGCATGCACTGCCGCTCCAGCACTTCACTGCCATGATAGCATCTCTATCGCCGCTCCAACCACCGCACGTCGTCCTCCCCACCGATCGGCTTGGGTCAGATTGACATTTTTTTTTTTTTTTTTTCATATTTGCTTGTTCTGATTCAATTTTATTTTAAGAATTGGATTTTATTTTGTGTTTTGTGTTTAGATTAATTCTTTTGCTCATGATCAGGTTTCTCTGTTTTTTTTTTTTTTTTCTAATTTCATTTTGTTTATGAGAAAAAAAGGAAGCAACGGCAACGGAGAGAATGAGAGAATGATAGGAAAAAAAAAAAGAAAAGAAAAAAAGAAGAAGAAGCAACAGAGAAAATGAGAGAGAAAAAGAAATTTGGAGGAAAGAGAAAGAATTATTATAATAAGTAGTTGTTATAATATTTTATTCAAAAAATTCAATAGCTAATGAACAGTAGCTCATCAGATTTGTTGGGCTACTGTTCATTAGCAAAAAAAAAAAAAAATTGAGGAATAGAGAATCTGCTGGAGCATGAATGGTAGAGATTTGAAGCAAATATTCTCTATATTTTGGTTATGCATTAACTGTCGGAGATGCTCTTAAAGGGGCAAAACGGACGGCCTAAAAAGAAAAAAAAAAAAAATCTGTTGGTCATAATCAATAAAGAGTGGAAAGTGATGGCCCTGTAAAGGTAAAAACGGACGGCCTCATGTATATGCGATTATCGATCGGTCTGGTCTGGAATATCTGGATGTCGAGTAAAAGCTAGCTAGCTACATCAATCATATTCATAGCTGTACGTTGCATTATTATGGATAACAAAAAATATATATCTTCCATTTTGACAGCAACCTCCTATTGACCTTTGTTAGTGCATCAATGCACGCATCATTAATTTGTTAGTTTAGGATTAGCGTGCATTTAATATTAGCTTAAAAAATCAACCTTTTTTTTTTTACTGTTCAATTTATATTTGCTACTATTTATGAATTTTATTGTACTTTTTGGTATTATTCATAAGTTTTAGTGTACTATTTCAGCTTCCTTTTAACTTTATTTATAATACTTTTTATAAAAAAATTTCAATTTCAACTAAATAAGTTGTTTCCAAATAGACACATAATGTCTTTACTGGTTGAATATTTTAGAGGATATTCATATTCCTGCATTCGAATACAATGGTATATGATATTGTATATTAATTTATACTACGTTTTAAATTTTAACATTAATTTTGCAACCTTTCTCAAAAAAAAAAAAAAAAAAAAACATTAATTTTGCAACCATACTCTAGCCCCTAAACTTTTATTACAAATGCACTGACATGGGCGGCATCTAGGGGTTCCATAAGAAATACAATTTGTCTTTGTCTACTTGGACAGAGGAATAACCGAAGTATAATAGCCCTAATTAAATACAACTTCGATCTGGACTTGTAAAAAAAAAAACGAAATGCAGCAGAAAACTACAGCAGGTAAAGGAAAAAATGAGAAAATATTTAACCCTATAAGGAAAAAAAAAAAACAAAAAAACAAAGTTACGTAATAAATTAAATGGCTTTGATTTGGATATCCGTCTGTACTTTTTAGATTTTATTACTAGACCTTAGAAGTTTAAACTTTGATTTAGCTTCATATGTCAACCCTGAAAGATCTGAAATCTTTTTACTTGTAATTGAGGAACGAAGCAACATCATACCATGCATTATCTTTCTTTGATTTAGCTTCATATGTCAACCCTGAAAGATCTGAAATCTTTTTACCTGTAATTGAGGAACGAAGCAACATCATACCAGGAAGTACATATTTCTTTTTGAGAAACGGAAGTACATATTAGTTGTCCATAATAGGAAGAAAATGAAGGCAATTATTGTTGATTGCTTTACTACCCATTGATGTGGAATCATCAGTTAAATTTAATTAGGTTGTTCAGCTATCGCTTATCAGCTATGTGCCAACCACTTTTGTTTTCTTTTGGACTTGGGGCTTGGGCCATTATTTTAAACTTGAAAATGGCAGTTGTACCTTACTTTTGTATTGACATTACGTCAGGTGTTCCATTTATTCGTACCAACCAAACCCAACTCAACCCACTATTTAGATTTCCATTTTGTCTCATAGCATAGAGTACTCGCGAACCAGTCTCTCTACAGGATCCTTGTCCTCATAGGAAGAGGAACAAGCGCGTTTGGGATTTTAGTTAGACTTTGGACTTGGTTTGGTTGCTCTACCTCGTGCAGTTGAGGGAGGCTTAATAGCAAAAACAATGATAATGATGATGCAAGTCAAGGCGGCAATGACAATATCCAAAAGATTGAATACGGAATTAAAATTGTATTTGGTGATCTAATTTGATGGACAACAAATAAAATAGCGTTTGACAAGGAAATGCCTCAACCACTTTTGCTGGCTTAGATAATTAATAAGAGTTTCATCTCTCGTTCATCGGCCTGGGGATTCAATTTTGAGATATACATGAAGTAGTCTCCTTCAGTAAACCTTGGTGACTAATGTCTTGATGAGATTCTTAGCCCTTTTGATTATGGACAAAGCTTAACTACAAAATTTGTTATAGTCTACGGATACAACTTTACAAAATATCATTAACATTGCTACATATATATTTCGAAAATCTAACTATTAGATTGCATGTTTTTTACGTTCTTAATATACATGTCAAATTTTGTGCCAATCAAATATTTTATTAACTATAAATATGATTGTTGATAACCATTTTGATAAAATGGATACAAATGCCAAAATCAAGTTAAGAAAGAGAAAGGAAAGATTAAGAAATAACAGCAAAATAATGGGGTTATGCCCCAAAGGCCCAAAAAGAAGAAATACCCATAAGAACAAGGAATAAATCACATTGACCCATGGGCAATGTGGAAAAGCTAGCCATGGTGAGATAGCCCACTTCAAGAGACAAAAAAAAAGGGGTGGGGGGCCTTGGATGGGCCCAATGAAGTAGGGAAGAGGAAAAATGCCCAATGGGCTAGCCTAGCAGGAATTAGTAGAAAAAGAATAAGGGAAAGACTTTCAAGGGCCCATAAGCCCAATAAGGCAAGATGAGGCAAGCCCAACAAGCCCACATTGTTTTCCATAAGGGACAAATACGAGTAGAAGGCCTTAGTCTCAACAAAGAACAAAAAGGGACAAAATCAAATAGCAGGGGGCAGAAACTGCATGGAAAAGGAAGAAGACAAAGCGTGAAGTAAGAAGACAACTATACAATGAACGAAGCATCACCAACCTATACCAAGCCAATGCAAAGGGGTGGGCCTACGGCTAAGGGAATTACAGAGAATGTGGCTTGGTGGAGGGAGGAAAAGAGCCTATTTCCGATATCCTGCTAGCACCTCCAGAAACCTCTTTTGGGAGGTGCTTTATTGGGAAAGCATTTTTACCCAAAATAGAAAATCGGCTGAGACCACTTAATACAAGCTAGATGGATTGGTAGAGAGAGACCCAAGGTTTTACCCTTCAAATGGGAGAAGGATGCACATGGCAGAATAGAATGGATAAGAGTTTATCGTGGAATAGGTAGTGGAAGAAAAAGAAAACGATGCACATGCTTAAAGGTAGTGGAGGTTGAACCCATACGGTCAGAAGGATAACGGGCACCTCTGAAGAGTATTTGTAGTGGACAATAATAGTTGGTAAGCAACAAGGGTAAAAAAGAGAAAATCACATAAGCTTGATTTAGTATAAATAGGAACAATACCTTGCTTGCTCACTCCCAAGTGCAGGAGATCGTAGCAATATAATTCTCGGAGTACTGAGGTCGAACCACAAGAAGCAAGGTAAATTCAAAGACAATATAATTAAATAACAATTTGGGTGAAGAAGAAAAATAATTTTGCTTGGTGATTGTTAACAAGAATAAGAATAAAAACTGATTTAAATCAATAATGTAAATACCAAGACATCGGGGTGTTTTCCTATATCGATATGAAATTCTTTGTGATCTAAGAAAATATATATTTCATAATTGATTATTCTTATACAATTAAAAACTTATGATTCGATTGAACTGAGACAATTCAAGAACGCATGATAACCTTGATTAATAATGCGGTTAGAAAAATTTTCAGAAAAACTCATTCACTTTAAAACTTGATTTCTATTTAAAACTATTAGAAATTCATCTAAACAATAAGAAAAACATGATTGAACTTATTGAAAGTATGGAAGAACTAATACATCAAAAGAAATCTAATTGAACAATCAAATATGTCGTTGATAAAATCCTAGAAAGAATCACATTGAATATTCATACCGTATAGAAAAAACATAACCCCTAGTCCTAGCAAAGAGTTTAGGCTGCCATTAGAGAAAGGAAAATACATAGTTTTCTTTGCCCAAAATGCATTCTCATAGCCTCCCTTCAAAACCCTAATGTCTAAGTGTCCAAAGAAAATAAAACTTATACTATTTTAATTTCCGTCCAGGTTTACAGCAGTAACATGTGAGTTAATTTCGGCCTTCAAAGATTAAGAATTTTGAAAAATGCAAAACTGGAAAATTGTAGATATTTAAGTCATGGTTCCAACCCATCCAGCCTTGTGTCAATTGGATTTTTGAGGAGAGAGATACGCCCAAAATACTGATCAGTGCTCAAATCAGATTTTTCCATTTCAGATTCTGCTTTTTTGATTTCTTTCCTTATTTGAAATTTCCAATCATGTTAGATGATCCAAGAACTCCAGCTGCACCTCCTTAGACATTCAGGCATGGTCCTTGAGCTCTACTTTAATTCTAGTATGGCCTCCATTCTCTCATAAATTCCTGTAAACTTATCTTTCTCACATGATTTCCTGAAAGTAGAAAATTACACACAATGAATAGCATTTTATTCAAGAAATTATGTAAAAATGAATAATAGGGACTAGTGCAAATCATGACTTAATTATACAAATTAAGCTTAGTAATAAGGAGATAACGCTCACATAAATATATAACAAATATACATTTTAAGGCGTTATCATACTTATAAGAGGAAAGGGGAGAGCAACTAAGGCAATTAGAATAGATAGTTGAAAAGAAAAGAAGATAAAAAAGAGAGAGTGAAGTAAGACTTAGAAAGATAGAAGAGTGTATCAGTAGAAGCAGCATGCATCAATAGACAATCTTTTCCCTCCTTCTCTTAATAAACCCACTCTTTATAATTCCATCCAAATGAAAAGTAGCTATTGCAACTTAAATAATGCTCCCAAGTGCAGGATTGTCGCGAAGTAATAACTCGATAACTCTGAGGTCGAATCCACAAGTAACATAAGCATTAAAACCATAAAATAACTATTAAGAACATACCAATAAACAGTTGTGTTTTACCCCTTGCCTTATCAAGGCTTCTAGTAAGCCATAATACAAATAAAACTCCAAAAATTGTGAAGAAACTTTAAGAAAACCTAAATTGCATTCTACGGCAGCTTCCCTCTAAATTTTTCCCTAAAGAGCCTTTAAATAGGTCAAAGAATCCTATTACAAGTTGAATTTCTATTTGGAGAAAATCCCAAGTTTTTAAGCTTTAATTTACTGACATTTTTGGCCCATTTAACCTCAGAATTTGGACTGTTGGTAAACTACAAAGATGTAGTCCTTTACGTTAACTTTCCAGCCCAACTTGAATCATCTAGATTGGATATCGGAGCCGAAAGTTATGTCCAAAATACTAACTGTTGTAAAAGCTGGAATCCTAGTCCGAATTGGACTTGGATTTGGTGCAAATTTCCTTTAATTCCTTACTTCAATTGGACTTAGATTTTATTGGATTGGCCTACTTTGACTTTATTATGGCCCTTGTAAAAGTAAAATCCATTATCATTCTTCTTTGCACAAATCCGCTCATTTAATTCCATTCTCCTACAAGAGAGAAATTCACGCATTCAAATTCAATTAAGCACAAAATTTATTATTTAACATTATTCCAAAGTCAAATATAAAATGAATGAATTAACTTAAAACAAGTATAATAATGCTTTCTAATAATGATATAAATATGCAAAATTAAGCTATTATCAGTAGCTATCCAGGCCCATTCTCCAAAGTGTGCAACTTTATGGCTTAATCTAGTAATAAGATTGTGCAAGTTGGGATTCCGGCTCTCTTTAGTTCACTTTCCGTAGAGACTCTTTATTTATGTGTTATAATTGTGTTGTTCTAAATATGTCTAGCCACTAAATATTTGAACTGACTTTTCTACCGTAACATATATACGAATACACACACACACACATATTACTTGTTGTCTTTTGGGGTGCTTTGTCTTGTGTATAGACTAGCTCTGAGCAAGGTTCTACGGAGATAGTGAGCCAAGCCCAACTCTCCTACCTACAGTAAAAAGCCTTAGCCCAAAAGCATAAAAGGCTCCTACAATGATCTATAAAATTATATTTTATGCATAATTTTAAACTACAAAAACTTGCAATATAAATAATTTATTGATGACATAGCTATTGATTTTTAAGTTTTTAGAAATTTTGCAAGCATAGGATATAAAAGAAACAGTAATTCAATGGTGGATTTGTCAAAATTCACTTCCAATAAAAAAATATTGAGTAAAGTTGTAGTTTTATGCTAAAACCAATTTTGTAACTAAACTTTATCCTTTAATTATTGTCTTTCATAATATATATTTTCTTGAGACAAAAAAGTAGATGCTACACAAAATTAGCCCCCTCTAGTCTCATACCAAGCATCTTGGGTCATCATATCTTTCCTATAATTACTCAATGCATGTGAGAGTGAAATAAGAGACTATATATCCTTATCTGAAGACTAGGACTTTGAATGTTGATTTGATTTTGACATGAGTTAGGTGGTTAGGATTCCAAGTAAGTTTGGGGCCAATCCCGTCAAATGATTTCCTCATAAAAAAAGAGACAAAATTTGTGGTAAAAATATCAGTATTGATACTATTATTACTCTTACCTACTTATCACTCGTGTTAATATTAAAGGGTAAATTACACTTTTAGTCCCTCAAACATGAGGATATCATTTCAAATTATACCTTTTATGTAAACAATGGAATGTCCAAGCGCCCTTTAAGGACCAAATAAAACTAAGCCTTAAGGGACCAAAATTGAGTTTACCAAGTGAGTTTCAATTAGTATAATTGGTAAAGTTTTTTGTTATCGAAAAAAAAAAGTTATTGTTCAAACCTCGTTTATCTAAAAAATAATAATAATAATGAGAAAAGACAATCATGGAGAGGCAAGATGTTCTTAAAATCTTAGAAAATCGACAGTCCTTTTCTCCTATGGTTCCTACTCTCTTGGGTCGATCACAAAACTTTCCAATATCTAAGAATAGGAAGAGGAGCATCTTAATCAATCCCTTTAATAGTTTTTATTGTTGAAAAGAAGGAAACGCGGGATGTTAACTGTGAGACAAATACATTTGTTGGGTGAAGGTGAAATACAAGAAAGGCAATGTGGTTTGTTAATTTATGGGCTATAAAGGGTGGGCAAAGCCCAATTAGGAAGGGAGTAGAGAGCGAGAGATTGTTTAAAAATTGAGATAGGCAAAGGCCCATAGTAGAGCCCAGAGATTGTTTCGATTAGAAACCAGCCCAATATTTATCACTATGAACCCCAACCCCAAAGTCCAACGCACCAAATTTCTTCCTCCAAATCTAAAATCCACAGCTTGGTGGGTGACCTCCGGACCGGAGATCGTCGCCAAGTCCGCCGCCAAAGTTTCATTCTGGTTGAGTGCTCTCTGTTTGCTGGGTTTTCTCTCTCTCTTCGATCCAATCTTTGATTTTGTGGATTGATTCTGTAAATGGGTGCAAAAGAAGAAGCTCAAGGAACCCTCTCATCAACTGATTTTGGTGTTGCTGCTTCTGCTTTCATCCTCAATTGGAATACAATTTGCTCTTCTTTTCCTCCATGGACATGGGTCCTTTCTCGTCATCAAGTTAGTGTTCTCTGTCTGTCTGTCTCTCTATTCACAATTCCTCTGTTAATCTTTCCTCTCTTTTTAATGTACACAGGTGGAAGGATACTTATCTTTGGAGAACATACTTCTCAGCTCAACTCAGGTCTGCCCTTCCCCTTCATGTTATATAATATAATGTTGCTCTACCACTTTTAAATTGCATTAATTGATGCCAACCTTGTGTAGGAAGAATATGGTGAACTAAGTTGCCCTGGGCCTGGGAAACACCCTCACCAAGAGGACCCCATTGATGTTGATGATGCCACCTTAGTATGTGTTATTCCTAAGTAGATATACATATTACTCATCAAATTTTACACCCTTTTTTTTTTTTTGGGTATACCTATTAATGATTCTTGTCTCATTTACAACATTGATCAACTTCTTGCTCTTATGCTAGGTCCGCACCAATCCTTGTAATGTACATTACTATGATCTCCATATAATTTATTGCAATTCATATAGAGTTCCAGTGCTATATTTTCGTGCCTACGACAGTGGTATGTTCATCTCTTTTTAACTTACATTATAAGTTGAATGTGGATTTTATATGAATGATAGTACAATATGAAATAGGCACGCTTGTTTTTTCATAAATATTTTACAGAAACCAAATTTATTTTTGCAGTATTAAGCACATAAAAACTTGTTTGGCAGTACGGCATAACATGTGGTTTTGTTGTCTTATTTTATTTGGCCCTTTTTAAGAAACATATGTTACAAATTCATTTAACTTGATATACTTTTATAAAATGAATGTCTACATGTTAGATTGGCCAGATCGGTAATTGAGATTGCTAGTAAACTCTAGCTCGAATGCCACCTCTTCTAATAAGAGTAAGGTGGAAGATGAGGTTGTGGGTTAAAGACCCACGGACTCTGTATAATACCATTAACTGATGTAGAAGTCAAGTTGTTGCATAATGGTCACACAAAATGCAAACATTTTCAATGTGCACATTAATACTACTATCTATCTATTTGAAATATTTTTTCAAAAAAAAAAAAAAAAGGGTACTGATATCGTATAATCTTATAGATGGAGAATCTCTGGAGTTTGATGAAATTGAAAAGGACCTTCCTGCCTACTCTAAAAAAGCGTTGTCAGATTCAAAATGGACGTTCATAACCCAGGAGGTACAATTTTATATTTTAATTTCCTCTTGTTTTTGTTTGGTTTTGTTCCCCAACACCCCCCCCCCCCCTTTTCCACCTTTGGACTTGTCCCATAAAACACGTCTCTTTCCGTTCTCAGCCACCTCCACTATTAATCCCTTCCCAGTCCATCGTGTATCCCTCAAATCACGCCCCTTACCATTTTCAGTTTTATTTGAATTCAAACTGAAACTTAACGGAGATCTTGATTGATTTTGTACCGGTAATTTCTCACCTAATTTAATACCCAAATTAATGCTCCTTGCTCTCCCCTCCCCTCCCCTCACGGCTGTTGTGCCAGGCTGACCCACCGGACCATCCACCGCCTGATTCCGACATTGATTCAGAGGCACTGCCATTGTCTCCTTCTTCCCATTCTGTTGTTTCTCCCCCATTGCTTCATCTAGAATATTCTGTCCTATATCCTTGGTTTTATGGAAGGGATGAATATCACCTTTTGCCTGCATTGGACCCTTCACTGTCTCAACAAAAGACCGAGCCGGATGAAACACTGAATTGCGCTTCTGTACCTGGGGGATAAACGTTACTTGGCCTGAACAACCAAAGGCATATTGATTGGGTTCTAACATCCTCCTCAATTCTAGACCAAATACCTTCCAACCATGTTTTTGTTTCCCTTCAGGGATTATGACAGACCTCCGGAGCCCGCCTGTTTTGAGTTCAGTCACTAGCAAAAGCTGACCAAAAGAGTTTGATCCCCGTTGCAAGGCGTAGGCAGTATCTCCTTCCCTAAGTGTGAAAAATTGTTTGGGATTTACCCCAATCACCATATGTTCTATATTTTTCATCAACCATAATGCCGCGCTTTTGCCCATAAACACTGATTTCATGAAGTATTTGCCCCGTTCAAAAATACGTAACGCAAAGAAATTCCCTCCTTCCTCCACCACCAACTGAAAAAGCTTCGATTCAATGAAAAAACTACGTATCCCTCCCATACCGATGAGAAAAAAGAAATAAAAGAAACAATATCTGACTAATCTGAGGTAGCCGGGCCTCCACTAACACTAACACACTAACCTGTTAGTGTGGTTGTAGCGGGAGTCAGAGCAAAAAGAAACATTTTGTGCTAGTAATGTGCATGTTTGTGAAGGTATGGAATATTGATTGAACTGGTGGCATAGTTGAGCACATGACAAGCCTAGTATACTTTTGTATACATAATGAATTAATTGAGTGCATTTTCATTACAAGGAATAGTAATACATTAGGAATAGCTATTCATTAAAAATCAATGATGATAACTTTAAAATATTCATTTTTCAAGAGAATAGAGTGCCAAAATAAGTGTAAAATAATTGTATAACTACGATTTTTGATAAATACAAATTTGGGATTTTATTCCAATTTTACAACTACAAATATGTATGGTAATAGTTATTCTATTACAACATATTTTATTCACAGTAGTATAGATTACCATTTCGAATTTAATGTCATTTAGTGTGCCAAATGTGCCATTAAAATCATAAAACTATAATGTTATACAATCTCTACCCATGATTTTGGGTGCACCTGGACTGTACATGGGTTTTCTTTTCCCAAGAATAGTGAATAATCTAACCTATTTTATTACCGGAAAGTTATCACAAGCTTTCTAGTGATTTCAAGGTAACATTGAACTCCAGCTTACCGTTACATAAAATATGTTATAGACATTTATCTAACTCGGCTCTATACATCTGGTGGTTCTTCTTTGGCATAAACAAAGGTTCTCATGCTGCTATATTGAATTGACATATGAAAGTGATTCAAACTCTAGATAGTAACTTGTAACATTAATTTTAGTGGACCTAATTGGATATTACGTAGTGGTTAGTGTTTGCAGCTAGAAAAAACAGGAAATGCTATGGTGGTTGAGACTTAACGTACATAATTCATGCATTACAAATAAATACTCATTGTTCATTCATTACAAACGGAAGTGTGTGCTAGATGGTTTGCATCAGAGATGTGGTAAATTTGCAACAGAAACAATGTTGGTTGTTTGTTTAAAACATGAAACTGAATTCTATTTAGCCGTGGGAAAAGCGAGATATCTCAATGAAGTATCACTTGTCAATTTTACTTGCAAAAGCTGTGTTTGATGAATTAGACCTTCAGGCTAAGTTGACTTGTCGTGTTTAGGAGCATCCATACTTGAACAGGCCATGGTACAAATTACATCCGTGTGGGACCAGTGAATGGATGAAGCTGCTATTTCATGCAGATGATGCTCTGGCTAAAACTGGAGTGGCGATTGAATTATACTTGGTTGCATGGCTCTCTGTTGTTGGGCATGTGGTTGGTCTTAGGATCCCCTTTGAAATGATGAAGCAGCTATAATCAGTTGTACAGTTAATAACCATTCATTAGATGATCTGTTTATAGCATGAAATGAAAGCAGGAGAATGCGCTTTTTCTTTTCTTTTTTCCCCCTCTTCTGTGTGTGTGTGTGTATATGTGACAGTGACTGCCCAAAGCATGATATGATAACGTTTATGTTTAATTTAGTGGACGTTTTGACTCCCAATAATTTTGTGAAATATTGTTGTGGAAACTGGAAGAAGATCACGGTTTAGAATACCGGCAATAATATTATCACAACAGCTTAGCATGGAAAAAATATTGATATCTTGAAATATTGTTTCAAAATACGTCGTCTATTACATTTTGAACTCAAAATCAACAACCCATTGCAAAAGGCGTTTCAGGTATGAGTCCAGTCGAGTCCGAGCTCAACAACGCATGATGTACAGATTAAGTATGTCTGAGAAAAAATCAAATATTTTAAATAAAATTAAAAAAAAAAATTCATTTCTGTACTCTACGATTATTGAAAATCGTTGATTTTTTTAAGAATCCCCTTGTGTTCGCCACCGTATAGTTTTTTTTTAGTTGTTATTTTTGTTTTAAAGAAGATTTTAAAAGAAAAATTATTATATTAAAATTTTATTTTTAATGGTTAAAGACAGTTTTTAGCTATTTGACGTATTCAAGTTCCTACTCACCTTGTTTAATTAGCTCCATACAAAGACAATAGAAGAATTATATAAGAAAATAATTAATTTATTACAATAACAGCATCATCAACAACCTATAAATTTTGAAATCAGCTATGAACAAGGTTATGAAGAATGAAATCCTACACGAGATCGGTGAGAGGGTTTGAAGATTGATCAATGGGCATATTTTTTAGCTAATAAGCACATTTTCGGCCAATAGGCATTTTTCAGTATATTGAATATGAAGGGTTATAACATTTCAATAGAGATTTTTGATATATCAAATTTGAAGGGTTATAACCTTTCAATAGTCATTTTTTGGCACATATATATATATATATTTATATATATATGTATGTATATGTATGTATGTATGTATGTATGTTCTCTTGCTTTGACCAACTGTTTATAACTCACCCCAACTAGTTTCTAGGTAAAACTTTTTATTAGATTAAGGAACAAGACAACATGTGGTTGTGTTGTGTCAGTTTTGTTGGAAGTCATTTAAAAAAAAAACCCAAGTGTTATGTTTGTTGCTATATGTTCATATCTAATTTAATTAATTTTGTTTTTCTAATAAACGTGGATGTGAATAGGTCCTTATTTAAATGGTGAAGTTGGCATATAATTATAATGCTAAAAAGTCCTTATGAAAGGCACAAATTTATAATACTAAAAGTCATTCTCATGGAAGGCAATATCATTTATATTTGATTAAAAACTAAAAGAGCATTATATAGGGAAAATTATTTAAGTTTATAATAAAGGAGATAAACTTAACCAACCTATGCACATGACTGAGCATATTCTCTTTTTCTCCAGTTGCATCCATTTTTCCCCTTAAATTATGAAGTCACCATGAAATGACTCACAATATCATACCGCACCACTAGACTCATATTATCATACTACTGGAATGTTATTAGTCCACTAATGTTTTACAGATGAAGCCACAAACTATGAAGATAAGTTATTATATTTTTAGCTCCAAAATTAGACTTTAAGCATATCTTAATTTGTTATCATTGTATTGCTAGACTCATGTTATTATACTGCTGGAATGTTATTAGCTTATTGATGCTAAATGGTTGGAGCCACTAGCCATATAAAGTAATGCTGTAGTTGGAATGACAAGTCATAGATAAGTCATTATGTCTCAATATAAAAACTTACATTATTGAGTACATATTGTTTCATTATCAATACACCGCTAAATGTAGGGTATTCTAATAATATCTTACTATTTAATAAACATGGATTCACTAATATTTCATTAATAAACATTTATAATGATAAATTAAATCCATCTCACTACTGGACATAAATTATTTGGACATAAACTACCATTGACCATATATCATTTGAACATGAAACATAGATGGACATATATTATTTGTACATAAACTATTTGACATATATTATTTGGACATGAACCACAGCTAGACATAAACTATTTGACATACATTATTTGAACATAGACCATTGCTGGACATACCTTATTATGTTGAACATGAACCATGAACTACAGCTGGATATAGACTATTTTGGACTCATCCCATTGTTGGACATATGACATTTAATTAATTATTCTCTAATATTGGACATCACTTACTGTATATAATTATGGTCTTCAAATCATTATTTAATCAAAGCTATTTAATTAAAAATATCATTTATATATTTCAACCATTATCGTGATTCTTAGATTTTGGGATCTATTTTGTAGGCTTAAAAATGCACCGAAAGCCATTGTTCTATCTCCTATGTAGTCTAATGTCAAGTTCCGAATTGAACTCCCCAAAACAAATCTGAGCTTAGCAAAGTTAGCCCTCCAGCGAAAGACATGTGGCTACACGCAAAAATTGCTCTCGCTCTCGTCAATCATAGTTGTCAAAAATGTGAATAATTTTTTTTTTCATTTTTATTGTATTGTGTATCATAAGATACACAAACACTATATAAAATTTATAAATATACATAAAATTGTGACATAAGCAACTAGTGACTATTTTAATTCTTAGTTATGCTATAATATTGGACAAAACTAACCAAATAAATTAACTGAAAACATATTTATATATATGCTATAATACATATATCTAAGTCAAAGTAAGTTTTTTTCGTTGACTCATCATATTCATCATTGCCATAATCCAAAAAGAAGATAGAGGGAGCTTTATGAGGGGGAATTTGAAAGCGGACAAATGTGTGATCTAAAGTTTTTAGAAAAAAAGAAGGAAAAAAACTCATGCTAGGCGTGCATTTGCCCAGCACTAAAATTATATTTCAGTTGGGTTTTGCTTTTTTTAGGGTCCCATGACACTGTGTATGGGACTCCAAACTTAGCAAAATATAAATATTTAGGTAAATTTAGGTCTCAAAAATACTATTTACACTTTTTAAAATTATTTTACCAATATTTTTAGTAATAAATTTTTAATTTTCAATAAAATATGAAAATTCTTTAGGTTGGGTTGAAGCATTAGCCCAAAAATTTAATTTAAAAACAGGTGGAAAACATTTGGACTCAAAGTCAAAACACGTATTTTGACACTTTATTGCTGCTCCGTATCCCACCTCCCATCCTATGACTATCTGCTCTAGCACGTTTTGTATCAAAATAAAAACAGAAACACTCTCCCTCAGAGCACACTCTAATGTCACTCATGATGTGATAAGGGTGTCTGACATTCAGAAATATTTGGACATTACAGGAGTTCAGACATACACAGAATTGTGTTCTTGAATGAAAGGCCTCAACCTAGGCCTGGTAAAGGTGTCACCAATACCTGCCAAGTCTGTGAGCGTAGCCTCCTTGATTCTTCAGTTTCTGCTCACTTGGTTGCAATGCAAGGTACTGTATACGTTACAAATACATTATAATGGAATCAATTTTTTTGAGAAATTATAATGGAATTAATTGATTCAGTTTTTTTTTTTTTTTTTTTATGTTCGCCACGGTATAGTTTTTTTTTTTTTTTTTTAGTTGTTATTTTTGTTTTAAAGAAGATTTTAAAAGAAAAATTATTATATTAAAATTTTATTTTTAATGGTTAAAGACAGTTTTTAGCTATTTGACGTATTCAAGTTCCTACTCACCTTGTTTAATTAGCTCCATACAAAGACAATAGAAGAATAATATAAGAAAATAATTAATTAATTTATTACAATAACATCATCATCAACAACCTATAAATTTTGAAATCAGCTATGAACAAGGTTATGAAGAATGAGATCCTACACGAGATCGGTGAGAGGGTTTGAAGATCGGTCAATGGGCATATTTTTTAGCTAATAAGCACATTTTCGGTCAATAGGCATTTTTTGGTATATCGAATATGAAGGGTTATGACATTTCAATAAAGATTTTTTGATACATCAAATTTGAAGGGTTATAACCTTTCAATAGTCATTTTTTGGCACATATATATATATATATATATGTATGTATGTATATTTATGTATTTATGTTCTCTTGCTTTGACCAACTGTTTATAACTCACCCCAACAAGTTTCTAGGTAAAACTTTTTATTAGATTAAGGAACAAGACAACATGTGGTTGTGTTGTGTCAGTTTTGTTGGAAGTCATTCAAAAAAAAAAAGCCAAGTGTTATGTTTGTTGCTATATGTTCATATCTAATTTAATTAATTTTGTTTTCCTAATAAACATGGATGTGAATAGGTCCTTATTGAAATGGTGAAGTTGGCATATAATTATAATGCTAAAAAGTCCTTATGAAAGGCACAAATTTATAATACTAAAAGTCATTCTCATGGAAGGCAATATTACTTATATTTGATTAAAAACTAAAAGAGCATTATATAGGGAAAATCATTTAAGTGTATGATAAAGGGGATAAACTTAACCAACCTATGCACATGACTGAGCATATTCTTTTTTTCTCCAGTTGCACCCATTTTTCCCCTTAAATTATGAAGTCACCATGAAATGACTCACAATATCATACCGCACCACTAGACTCATATTATCATGTTGCTGGAATGTTATTAGTCCACTACTGTTTTACAGATGAAGCCACAAACTATGAAGATAAGTTATTATATTTTTATCTCCAAAATTAGACTTAAAGCATATCTTAATTTGTTATCATTGTATTGCTAGACTTATGTTATTATACTGCTGGAATGTTATCAGCTTATTGATGCTAGATGGTTGGAGCCACTAGCCATATAAAGTAATGTTGTAGTTGGAATGACAAGTCATATCAAGATAAGTCATTATGTCGCAATCTAAAAACTTACATTATTGAGTACATATTGTTTCATTATCAATACACCGCTAAATGTAGGGTATTCTAATAATATCTTACTATTTAATAAACATGGATTCACTAATATTTCATTAATAAACATGTATAATGATAAATTAAATCCATCTCACTACTGGACATAAATTATTTGGACATAAACTACCATTGACCATATATCATTTGAACATGAACCATAGATGGACATATATTATTTATACATAAACTATTTGACATATATTATTTGGACATGAACCACGGCTAGACATAAACTATTTGACATACATTATTTGAACATATACCATTGCTAGACATACCTTATTATGTTGAACATGAACCATGAACTATAGTTGGATATAGACTATTTTGGATTCATCCCATTGTTGGACATATGACATTTAATTAATTATTCTCTAATATTGGACATCACTTACTGTGGGGCCCGTAGGCTTGATAGCCTCGGCCTATCGTGTAGTAGGCCCAAGGCCCACGCCGAGGAATACTGACCATTCAAGGCTAAATTGGGGAAAGCCTCTTTTCCAGATCCACGCCGAGGACCTCATCGTCCTCGGCCTGACAATGATGATTTTTGGGAAAGACCAAGCTCAAAGTAAGCTGTCACCCTCGCATTTAATGCATTCACCTAACCCCCCTAGCCGCATTAATGGGGATGTAACCCCTTAGCAGGGCAACGTTGATCAAAGTGAACCACTTAAGTACTGATAAGGCCTCTGATGGGACGGACGGCCAGAAGAGAAGCAAATGGATGATCAACAGATGGAAGAAGGAGATAGGAAGATGAAGACTATATAAGAAAAGCAAGTAAAGTAAAAAAAGGGGGGGGGGGAAGAAGGAGAAGAAAAGGGGCTCCTCGGCCACAGTCCGAGGAGCATCCCCTCAGTTGTAAATTAACTCTAAGTATTTTCTTTTATAAAAGAGTTCATGCTTGGTGAACGACGGCCAGCGCCTAAACCTTGAACCCATGCTCTAAAAATTTATTGTTTGGGCTTGTTGGACTGAAAACTCATTCGTATTCAGGGTCAAATCCAAATTGAGTCCCTACAATTGGCGCCGTCTGTGGGAAGGATTAGGGTGCTGGCCGGCGCACCAGGCGATTGTTCTAAATGGTCGTTTTACAGTAGGTTGGCGAAGTAAAAAAAAAAAAAAAAAAAAAAAAAAAAAAAAAAAAAAAAAAAAAAAAAAAAAAAAAAAAAAAAAAAAAAAAAAAA
>NW_027069684.1:31895-49878 GCF_002906115.3 Quercus suber | reverse complement strand
TAGATACTTACAGAAAAATAGAAGTGGTAGACAGAACCAAGGTATTGCATGGTCCTCGGACCCAAGCCTATGGTAAAACTATTCACACCATTATACCTGGGTACTAGACAGAACCAAGGTATTGCATGGTCCTCGAACTCAAACCTATGGGGAAACTAGATACTTACAGAAAAATAGAAGTGGTAAACAAAGCCAAGGTATTGCATGGTCCTCGGACTCAAGCCTATGGTAAAACTATTCACACCATTATACCTGGGTACTAGACAGAACCAAGGTATTGCATGGTCCTCGGACTCAAACCTATGGGGAAACTAGATACTTATAGAAAAATAGAAGTACTAGACAGAACCAAGGTATTGCATGGTCCTCGGACCCAAGCCTATGGAAAGCTACATACTTATAGAAAAATAAAAGTACTAGATAGAACCAAGGTATTGCATGGTCCTCGGACCCAAACCTATGGAAAACTAGATACTTATAGAAAAATAGAAGTACTAGGCATAACTAGGTATTGCATGGTCCTCGGACTCGAACCCATGGAGAAAATAACTATCTGGAGAAAAACCAAAGCGTTACCTAGAGTCAAGCTATAATACGGTCTTTAGATTTATATTTGAAGGATAACAGATGGTTTCATGAGGCTAACTCCAGAATAGAATACGAATATTGAGCAGAATACTATAGTAAAGCAAATAAAAGAAAATATCATTAGTTAGAAGCAAAGTATTAAGTATTCAGTTCAAACGGAAAGTATACAACTGCCTTACAACGCCACTGAGGCAAGAAACAAAATGAGGTAAAAGAGAAGGTAAAAGAGAAAATAAACAAAATTATCCTATGTCGTATACTAGTCTCCCCAACTCAGTAGGCAAATTAATTTAATAAGCAAATCAAAAGACTTTAGCCAAGGCCTAAGGGCTTGGTCTCGAAAGGTCCGCCGGAAGCCTCGCCACGTCTTGTGGTGTTTCCTGACCCTTGGTTATAACTCCCCCCAACGTTCTCTGGGGCTCAACCTCCTCGGGTGGTTGGTCAGTTAAAGGTATATCCTCGGCGGTCTTATCGTGACCCTTAACCGCTGGTAATGAGGACCCCTCCTCGGGAGCAGCAGGTGCAGCCTCGCGAATGGCAATAGGGTAATATACCCTGTCCTCCCTCCTAAGGTCAGATGAGGCATCAACCCCTGCTTGGTTGAGGGCTTCATGCCAGGTCTGAGAACAGTAATGCCTGCACACTGCAGGAACTTGAGCTCGAAGGGTGGCTTCAGTCTTAGCCACCCCATCTGCGAAAGCCTCCTCCTCTGCCTGTTCTACAGAGCGCTCAGCGTCTTTTTTTGCAAATACCGCCTCGTCTTTGGCTCTCACAGCCTCGTCCCTGGCATACTCGGCAACACCTTTCTCATGGATTGCCACAGTCAACTTTTCCTTCATATAGGCAATGTCCCCTTTAGTAGTCTGTAGTTGACCCTCAACGTCTTGCAAGCGATTAGTTTGATCCTTAGCTTGCTTCCTGGCCACGGCTAAGTCGGAGACAGCAGTATCCTTAGCCTTCGTCGTCTCCTCCAGATCTTCGGTCGCCTTTTTTAGATCGGCCTCAAATCTCTTGAGGGTATTAGCAGCTTCCAAGAACTTGCCACACTCTTGCGCTAAGGCATTGCTCTGGCCATCGACCTCCTCGCCTAACCTGAAAAGGGCCTGGATAGCCTGCCAATAAAAACAAGTAACTCCGTAAAGAGAAAGGAAGGTACTAAGCGACAAAATTTGAATAAAGTAAATAGGTGCCAAAGGACCTACCATGCCTAGATACTTCTTAAGGTCTAAGACAACCTCTAACCCACTCATATTTCTTAGCTCGGCCATGTCAGTGGGAAGAAGAAGAGATTTCTCCAGGGCCTCAGCTATGAGAGCCCCCTCGGCTCCTTGAGATTCCTGCATCGACAGGTTATCCATCAGGGGCTGATCATGGAGCATGGCAGCGGGCAGCCAGGCTTGAGCCTCGGACTGCTGGATGGCCTTCTTACCTTTCCGTTGACCACCGAGCTTCAGTTGCTTCGGAGGCTTGCGAAATCTACCCTCCTTGGGTGGGGAATGGGATTTGCTCCCATCCATTGGCTCCTTACCCTTGGAAAGTCTCTTCCTTTTCGGGTCATGAGACTCGGTCTGAGGGTCTGATACTGTGGGGACAGAGGACGACCTGGTCTGCACAGCTAAAATCTGGGGCGGAGGTGCTGGGGGCTGGGGCTGCGACTCTTCCGGTACACCCTTCTTGGAACCGCCTTCGAGCAGGTCAAGAAGATTGGTTTGGGGCTGTCTTTTTAAACCCATCTCAGCCTGAGTACCAACTCTTAGGGACCGGAGATCGGCTTTGAACAAATGAGGGTCTCCTAGATCACCAGAGGGATCCTCGGACTGATCAGCTAGGTTGAACACACTATATTCGTCCTCAGAAGAACTCAGTTCAACCACCTCCTTTGCCTTCTTAGATAGTCCTTCCTCGGCCACCGTTACTTGTTGGGATGAGGAGGGACCTGCTAGCGGAATGCCTTTAGGTATATAAGACCCCTCGAAAAATGTAAAACCGTCCTCCACCACGGTAATCTGCGTAAGCCGAGGGTCACGAGCTCTAATTACGTTCTTCGGGACTGGGAATGATTTCTGAGCTGGGTCGCATTCGAGGATTTGATGAGCAGCTTTGACCTGGTTATCAATTTCGTTCAGGAAAAGGTCCGACCTAAGAATGGTTTCCAAATCCGCTTTGTTAACCAGGTGGAAATAACGTGCAAAGGCGTGCAGATCTGCGAAAAGAAAAGTGAAACTCCTATGGTTAATCAACCAAATCGGATATGCAGTTATAAAACTTGAAAATACTGAAACCTAGATTGTCTTTTACTTCGGATACCCTACCTGGCTCCCCCTCTACTGTTGGGCAATGAAAACTGTTGTGCCACTCCCCCGACACTATGAGGAAATCCTAGGTCAACCTCTTATTGGAATCAGGAAGACACTGGATGAGACGAACCCTATCGTCCCTTGTCTTCGTATAGTACGTCTTACCCCTCAAGTGATGAAGGTTGTAGCACCAGTTCACATTATGGTGAGTCAGTCTCAGCCCCATTTTCTCATTCAAGGTATCTACACACCCTAATATCCTAAATACATTCACGGCACACTGAGTAGGAGCCAGGCGGAAATGCCTAAGGTAATTGAGAGTCACTGGCCTCATAGGGATTCTCATCCCTCCCTCTACAAAAGCGACTATCGGGATCACGACTTCACCATTTCTCCTCCTAATGTACCACTCTCCTTCTTCACAGTACTTCAGACTCACATTATTGGGTATCCCATAGTCTACGATGAATTTGTTCATCATCTCGTCGGATTCAACCAACTTCTTAAACTTACCCATCCCCCCAAGGACAACTAAAAATTCTAGAAGAAGAAAAGAAGGGATAGAACCAAGGAAAATTTTGGGTCACTGGAAGAAGAAGACTTACAGAAGTGTGACGATGCTCTTCAGGTAGTGTGCAAGTTGAACCAGATTCAAATCATATGCATTAATAATTGTAAGCGCGAAAATGAGGAAACCAGGCGGTTCAAACAGATACTTATACTCCCTCTTAGGTTCCCCAAATGTAACCGCTTGCCCATAAAAGCAGGAGATCCCCACCGAACAATTACCATCATACCGTTGAAAGTAGGAAACGTGGTGCCGCCAAAATTTAATGTGGGCACACATTAAGTCTTGAAACGCCAAAAACACGCATCGAGCAGTCGAAAAGTCGCCAGCATTAACACGAATCGAAGTGGGGCGACTCATCTAGAGGGCCCGCAGGTATCAAAACCCTCCTCCCCGTCCGAGGGAACGTGCAGCAGGGTTTTGAGGGGCTATTGTGGGGCCCGTGGGCCTGATAGCCTCGGCCCATCATGTAGCAGGCCCAAGGCCCACGCCAAGGAATACTGATCATTCAAGGCTAAATTGGGGAAAGCCTTTTTTTCGGATCCACGCCGAGGACCTCCTCGTTCTCAGCCTGACAAGGATGATTTTTGGCAAAGATCAGGCCCAAAGTAAGCTGTCACCCTCGCATTTAATGCATTCACCTAACCCCCCTGGCCGCATTAATGGGGATGTAACCCCTTAGCAGGGCAATGTTGATCAGAGTGAACCACTTGAGTACTGATAAGGCTTCTGATGGGACGGACGGCCAGAAGAGAAGCAAATGGATGATCAACAGATGGAAGAAGGAGATAGGAAGATGAAGACTATATAAGAAAAGCAAGTAAAGTAAAAAAGGGGGGGAAGAAGGAGAAGAAAAGGGGCTCCTCGGCCACAGTCCGAGGAGCATCCCCCCAGTTGTAAATTAACTCTAAGTATTTTCTTTTATAAAAGAGTTCATGCTTGGTGAACGATGGCCAGCGCCTAAACCTTGAACCCATGCTCTAAAAATTTATTATTTGGGCTTGTTAGGTTGAAAACCCATTCGTACTCAGGGTCAAATCCAAATTGAGTCCCTACACTTACTATATATAATTATGGTCTTCAAATCATTATTTAATCAAAGCTATTTAATTAAAAATATCATTTATATATTTCAACCATTATCGTGATTCTTAGACTTTGGGATCTATTTTGTAGGCTTAAAAATGCACCGAAAGCCATTGTTTTATGTGGTCTAATGTTAAGTTCCGAATTGAACTCCCCAAAACAAATTTGAGCTCAGCAAAGTTAGCCCTCCAGCAAAAGGCATGTGGCTACACGCAAAAATTGCTCTCGTCAATCATAGTTGTCAAAAATGTGAATATTTTTTTTTTCATTTTTATTGTATTGTGTATCATAAGATACACAAACACTATATAAAATTTATAAATATACATAAAATTGTGACATAAGCAACTAATGACTATTTTAATTCTCAGTTATGCTATAATATTTGACAAAACTAACCAAATAAATCAACTGAAAACATATTTATAACATGCACTTCAAATTTATCAAATGTAATAGTGTTAATACATATATCTAAGTCAAAGTAAGTTTTTTTCTTCGACTCATCATATTCATCATTGCCATAATCCAAAAAGAAGAGAGATGGAGCTTTATGAGGGGGAATTTGAAAGCGGACAAATGTGTGATCTAAAGTTTTTAGAAAAAAAGAAGGAAAAAAACTCATGCTAGGCGTGCATTTGCCCAACACTGAAATTATATTTCAGTTGGGTTTTGCTTTTTTTAGGGTCCCATGACACTGTTTATGAGATACCAATCTCAACAAAATACAAATTTTTAGATAAATTTAGGTCTCAAAAATACTATTTACACTTTATCAGTGTTTTTAGTAATAAATTTTTAATTTTCAACAAAAGTATGAAAATTCTTTGTATTGGGTTGAAGCATTAGCCCAAAAATTTAATTTAAAAACAGGTGGAAAAACATTTGGACTCAAAGTCAAAACACGTATTTTGACACTTTACTGCTACTCCGTAACCCACCTCCCATCCGATGACTTCTGCTCTAGCCCGTTTTGTATCAAAATCAAAACAGAAACACTCTCCCTCAGAGCACACTCTAATGTCACTCATGATGTGATAAGGGTGTCTGACATTCAGAAATATTTGGACATAACAGGAGTTCAGACATACACTGAATTGTGTTCTTGAATGAAAGGCCTCAACCTAGGCCTGGTAAAGGTGTCACCAATACCTGCCAAGTCTGTGAGCGTAGCCTCCTTGATTCTTCAGTTTCTGCTCACTTGGTTGCAATGCAAGGTACTGTATACGTTACAAATACATTATAATGGAATTAATTTTTTTGAGAAATTATAATGGAATTAATTGATTCAGTTTTTTTTTTTTTTGTTTTCTGTTTTTCGGTTTTTGGTAGGAAATGAATGTGAATCAGTGAGTGATGATTATTTCTATTTGTAAATTTCAGATTGTTGGGACATCAAAGAATTTCCGTAAAAGGAAAATGTGCATGGACACAGACGGGAGAGCAAGCGTGGATGAGAGTGTGTTTTGAGGGAGAGGAGTGTTTGAACCACGTGGGAGTAAAGTGTCAAAAATGAAATTAGCAGGTTCAATTTGAGGCAAACGGGTAAAGTGTAATTATTACTTAAAAAAAACCAATTTAATGGCTGGGTTATTAAGCTGGGAAATTAAGCTTAACCCCTCACCGACTTTTCTCTCCTCACCTCTTGAAGAGCTGCCGCCCCAGAAATTCAGACCACCCTTATCAGCCGTTTAACTCTTCTCCCAATGGAACAATTATTTGACACCGCAGAGAAAAAGGTGACACCCCCATTTACTATCTCAATCACTTTGCTTGTTTTTTTTTTTTTTTTTTTTTCAACGAGTTAGACCAAAAATTTCCTGGTGCTAATCATATATATATATATTTGTATGTTCTTTTGCTTTGACCGACTGTTTATAACTCACCCCAACTAGTAAACTAGTAACACTTTTTATTAGATTAACGAACAAGACAACATGAGGTTTGTTGTGTCTCAGTTTTGTTGGAAGTCATTTTTAAAAGGAAAAAAAAAAAAACCCAAGTGTTATGTTTGTTGCTATATGTTCATATCTAATTTAATTTATTTGTTTTTATAATAAATGTGGATGTGAATAGGTCCTTGTTGAAATGGTGAAGTTGGCCCAAAACAAGGAATGAAGGGTACTAAAGGAGATTGGAAGGAATTCTTAAATTTCATGATTGGAAGCTTGGGAATAGCTTGAGTGATCCTACCAGGAGATCCAATGATGTTTTGGCTGCTTTTCTTAAGACTTTTGTTGAAGAAAATCATCTCAAGGTAGTGTTTTTTTTTTTTTTTTTGGAATTTGTTTTTTCTTTACTACTTGTATTTGAGATTTTATAAAGACAATGACTTTTATGTTTTTCCCTGTTTCAGTTTTTTGCTAAAGTAAGGCAATGCCATTTAAAGCGTGACGTAGTGGGGCAATTTACAAACATATCTCCAGATAAGAAATACCTGAGCAGGTATGGTTTAGTTATCCCTTGAGGCTTTGAAGAATGCATTTTTGCTATTCTACTAATAGTCTAGTACTTGTGTACTTGTACTAATTCTCTTTCTGTGAAATGTAGAAGAAAAGGATCTGTACCCAATATCTCGTGGGTTGGTTTTATAGTTGTAGTAGGACACTTGGGTTCATTTGTTTCAGTTTATTTTCATCTTGAAATGGAATGTATAGCTTTTTAAAACATCACCTTTTTCAAGGTATTGCTGTATACTTTGCTGATGAGCTCTAGCTCAATTGGGTAAATGTTTAACTTAGCAATAATTATATATGGTTATAGATGTACTTTTACACAATAAACAAACTAGCCTCAATAAACTGATGAAATAAGTTCATTCAAATGGACACTTTGTCTGGCTCATATTATTATAAATTCCTCTTCTTTTATTATTATATGTCTGATTAAATGTGTTTTAATTATGGCTAGAAGCCTAGATTGGTAGCTTTTTCATGCTTTCCATGTCTTGTTTATAAGCTTTTCCCCTGTTATAATATGCCTGTCACATTCCTGTATTTTGAAAACTCTCATTGTTTAAAGTTCTAAACTGTAAGCAAATGTGTAAATTGAGCTTTTATTATTTATTTATTTATTTTATGTTCTTTGCTGATTTTGCGACAAAACCTTCAATGTAATTATAAGATGTTGATACTAAAAGAACTCAGTTGTAATTATTGTGTCCATTTCAAAGCACTCATTCTATATCAACAATGTACTGTCCAAATTAACCACGATAATATCATTATTGATTCCATGATCAGTGGCTGAATGACTACCTGATTCTGTTTTTTGCTATTATTCTCTCATTACATATAAGGCTTAAGTTATCAATTTCTAGATACAAGTTATTCTCTTGCATTCCCCCTTTCTTTTTCTTTCTTCTTTCCTGTAACTTTAAATTGAATATTCTCTGCTGTTTGGCATATCTTGATAACTTGTGACACTGGCAGTGCAGAGACTGGTTCGTTTAACTCTTGAACACCCTCAGTACCTGCTGCATTATTCGTTCCCATCAAAATGATGAGGTTTGTTATCATAATGTTTGCTTATTTTTCCTACTTATCAAAAGTTATAATAATAAAAAAATCTTTATACCTTTTTACTTTTCAAACTATTTTCTTATGCACTTTTCATACTTCTTTCATATTAAGAAGGTCATTTTCGGGCTTTCCTACAGCACCTATTATTCATTATTACCTTTCTTAGGTAATCTCAGTTGCTGCATTTACTTCCTATACATTCCTTATTGCTAACTATAGGTAGATTATGGTCAGAATAGCTTAGGGAGCAAAGATGAACTAATAAATGCTAATTTTAGTATTCTCTGGCATGGAATACACTACTGTGACAATTGATAATCTTGGGTTTGGGATGTGGAGGAGTATTAAGGAAGGATCAAAGAAGTTCTTTAGTCAGATTATGTATAATGTGGGGGAGGGTTGCCTTGTTAGTTTTTGGCATGAGCCATGGAGTGGGCCTATTTTTTTTTTTTTTTATAAGTAAGAATGTTATATATACGAATGGCTACTCTATGCATGAAAAAACTAGAGCAAACCCAGAAAATACAAGAAGAAAAACTGAAAAAACAAAAAAGAAAACCAAACAACAAAATAATTACAAAAGAGAGAGAGAGCTAAGAAAAGAAGGGAGAGAATCACTAGTTGTGAGTCTCCATGCCCGAGACCAATCAAAAAGAGTTCCACTAAAAGAGGCAACCATCTGAACACCTGAACTATCCAAATCCTCAAAAGTCCTGCGATTCCGTTCCTTCCAAATGCACCATAGGATGCACAACAGAACTAAGTTCCAAATCTGAGACGAAGCTTCCCCAACCAATTCCACCAACCAAAAAGCAAATTTGGGATCGATCTAGGCATAACCCAAGACAAACCAAAAGTTATGAAGACAAGGCTCCATAACTGATAAGCCATCTCACAATGAAGAAGTAAGTGGTCTACCGTCTCTCCACAATGCCGGCACATAATGCACCAGTCTACAAAATCCAATCCCCTCAATCGTCTCAAGTTATCACCCGTTAGGATCTTATTCCAAGTTACACACCAAACAAAAAAAGAAATTCGCCTAGGAGCCTTTACTCTCCATATTCCTTTCCAAGGAAAGACAATTGAGGGAGAATCCCGCAATTTGTTATAATACGACCTGATGTCAAACTCCCCATTAGGCTTGAACTTCCATCTCATCCGGTCTCTACCATCCATTGGAGGAGTATTAGCTCCCAATATACGAAGAAAATGCAGCCCTTCCTCCATCTCCCAATCATTAAATTCTCGAATAAAACGAACATCCCAAATTCTTCTATCCTCCGCCCCCTGCCTTGACAAAGAAGCTTCTACAGATGCCTCCTTATCAATGGCAATTCCATACAGCCTTGGGAAAGCCACTTGGAAAGGTTGATCCCCATACCACCCATCTTGCCAAAATCTCACTCTATTTCCCAACCCAACAACAAATTGACAATTTTTTCTAAAATCCTCTCATCCCATGCGTATACCTCTCCACAAACCACACCCATGAACTCCCCTACCTAGCTTTGAGGTCCATCCCCCCCCCCCCCCCCCCCCCCCCCCCCCCCCCCCCCCCCCCAAAAAAAAAAAAAAAACACATGATCTTAGGTGCTCNGGCGATGCAGTCGGAGCAATAACCTGTAAAGGTAAACAATCCAACAATTCTGCTGCACCAGAGCCCACAAAAGAATCAGCTGCATCCTCCACAAGCATAACCTCCCTAGGAAATCTTAAGAGTTCCTTACTAACAGAGGAATTTGCCTCCTTACCCGATACTCCAAAACCCATTGACCTAGCTCGCAAAAACTCCAAAAAAAGATCGGGGAAAGAAAGTCCAACCAGTCGCAGCACAAATTCAAAAGACACCGACCTTATATCCTCAGAAACCAACCCACCCGACGACCTGTTTGAGCCCAAAATACTGTTCCGGTCAAAACTATGCCTGAAAACCAAATGCTGAAGATTCTCGGTGCAACCCGACTCTCCTACCGGCGAAGCACACTCCGGCTGAGCAAGCAAACCTCCACTTGCACCGGTTTGCATCACCGTCGCCGGGGAACCCACAACTGAGAGACAGAGAAGCTTCCACCTTTCTCGCTCCTCGACATCCTTACCGGCGCCATTAAACCATATGGAGAGACCGTGGGGTTCTCTTCCAGCCCATCGGGATAAGATGTAGAAGGGATTGGGCCTGAAAATGAGTTTGAACATTCCCCAGCCTCAAAGTGACATGGACTTGTACTCATCGGGCTTGAATTAGATACGCAGTGGGCTTCTGAGTGTTTTGGGCCCAAACTGGAACCCACCTCCTACTTCTGTTCAGTGGAAGCCCGTATCACCCATTTAAAAGAGGATTTTCCACCTTTGGAATTATCCCAAGAAACCCGCCGTTTCCCATTCTCAGCCACCTCCACTATTAATCCCTTCCCAGACCAACGTGACTCCCTCAAATCACTCCCTTTTCCATTCTCAGTTTTATTTGAATTCAAACTGAAACTTAACAGAGATCTTTTTTTATTTTGCACCGATAATTTCTCACCTAAATTAATACCCAAATTAATGCTCCTCTCTCTCCCCTCCCCTCCCCTCACGGCTGCTGTACCAAGTTGACCCACCGGAACATCCACAATCTGATTCCGATATTGTTTTGGAGCCACTGCCATCGTTTCCTTTGGCCTATACTGCTGTTTCTCTCCCACCATCCCATCTATAATATTTTGTCCTGCATCCTTGGCTTTATGGATCAATTGAATACCATCTTTTGCCTGCACTGGACCCTTCACTGTCTCAACAAAAGACCGAGATGGATGAAACACTGAATTGCGTTTTAGTGTTTGAGGGATAAACTTTGCATGGCCCGAGTAACTAGAAGCATATTGATTAGGTTCTAACATCTTCCTCAATTCTAGGCCAAATACCTTCCAACCATGTTTTTCTTTCCCTTCAGGGATTATCACCAACCTTCGGAGCCCACCAACTTTGAGTTCAGACACTAGCAGGAACTGACCAAAAGAGTTTGATCCCCGTTGCAAGGTGTAGGCAGTATCGCCTTCCCTAAGCGTGAAGAATTGTTTGGGATTTACCCCAATCACTGTGTGTTTTATATTTCTCATCAACCATAATGCCGCGCTTTTACCCATAAACACTGATTTCATGAAGTATTTGCCCCGTTCAAAGATTCGTAACGCAAAGAAATTCCCTCCTTCCTCCATCACCAGCTGAAAAAGCTTCGATTCAATGAAAAAACTACGTATCCCTCCCATAATAATGAAAAGAAAAAAGATATAGAATAAGCAATATCTGACTAATCTGAGGTAGCCGGGCCTCTAAGAAATTTGGTTTTCTCCGAGAGAGTTTTGTGCTGCAATGGGGAATTAGTGGATCACCTTCTTCTTCATTGTAAGTTTTCTCATGCCTTATGGTGTGAAGCTTTTGCAGTGTTTGGGATCCAGTGGGTAATACTGAGATCAGTCAGCTCTTTTTTCTTTATCTAGAGAGATTGGTTTGGAAAGCATCTTTCAACCATTTGGAATATGGTCCCGGCATGTTTAATGTGATTGGTTTGGCAAAAACGCAATGCCCGCATTTTTGAAGACAATGAGAGAACATTAGATCATCTAAAATCTCTCCTCTTTGGTACTCTATTTCATTGGGCTCGTACTTGGGGGTGTACAAATTGTATTTCTTTATCTGATTTCATAGTCTTTATTTCCTTTAGTTCTTGATTATATTGTATTTGTTTCCTGTTCAGAGTATTCACCATTGTTAACATGATGTTCAATTTTTTTAATGAAAGTCTTATTACCTATCACAAAAAAGATAATCTTGAAAAGAAAGTGTAAGCTGATGTGACCAGAAGCCCCTTGAAGCATGTTTTCTCTTTGAGTCTCTAAGAAGAGCTTAGCTGTTTGACCCTATACGTTTATATATAAAATAGGACTAGATAGGTGTTTTGAGATGCATTATTTATATAATGAATACACAAACATAAAAGTTAAATTATGTTGTGGTGTGCAAGTATAAAAATAGTTTCACACAATGAGGAACTAACGATGCTATCAAGTTCAAATGTAGCTTGGCTTCCTGATAACTTGTGGGATATGTTGAAGCAGGGATGGGTGATTACAAAGCTTCCTAAAAAATCCAAGGCTTTGAGATCAAATGCAATGGTTGTGTTCATTCTCTTCATACAAAAGTAATTCCCATTGTTCCACCTCTCTTTTCCCAAGGGAAAAGAATACTCTTCACTTTGGCTAGCTTGTTTGACGATTTCTAGGCCTCTCGAAGGGTCACTGTTGTACAATCTTTCTAGTGAGTTTGTATTGTGCAGGTGAAACTTGATGAACTTGTAAACCCAAATAAAGTTATTGCAGATTATAGAACTGATATAACTGGAGTTAGTGCAAGAGATTCAGAAGGAGTTACTTGTTCATTGGCAGATGTACAGGTACATTAGGCTGGCTTTCACGCTTTTTGGGTTTAATTCTTTATCTAATATATTTTGGTGCATTTTGTAGAAATCCATGAAGAAGCTTTTATCAAAGGGAACAATTTTAGTGGGCCACAGTTTAAACAATGACCTGCAAGGTAAGCTAAGCATGATAACTAGATATTGGAGTTCCTCTCTCTCTCTCTCTCTCTCTCATGACAACCGAACCATCATTGTCTTTTTGAATTTTGTGCAAGGTAGTTTATTCTTTGCATTTTTGCATTCGTTCAATAATTATTTTGTTGGTTGCAGCACTAAAGTTAGATCATGCAAGAGTAATTGACACCTCACTTATCTTCATGCATTCGGATGGACTTATCAATAGAAGACCATCTCTGAATAATTTGTGCAAGGCAAGTTCTTAATGTGTTATTCCTACTTTATGTATTATTCAATTTTTAATTAAGGTAAGATATGATTTGAAAAAGGATTCTCTTTCGGCATTTCATTTTGAGTAATGGGCAAGCAGCTGTGGGCCGTTTCAGTTATAGTTAATTGTTCCATTTGTTTTTGACAGTCTGTATTGGGCTATGAAATTCGAAAGAAGGGTGCTCCGCACAATTGTCTAGAAGATGCATCTGCTGCAATGAAACTTGTTCTTGCTAAGATAGAGAATGGTGTTGATAAAGCTATTCCCTTGGTTCAAGAGGATGTAAGTTGGACATTAAATTCTTGGTGATTTCTAATTCCTACCAATGTGATCCTGCTGATTCACAGTCTTTGATTATCTCTAGGTACCTAATTCTGAAATGGCAAAGCTATTTCTACACAGGATACCAAAAAATGTGCCCACTGAAGAATTACATAAAGTCATTCCTGGGGACTTTACAATTGAGCTCAAGTTTGAGTATATCCTGTTGGTATCTGAAATTTTCTTTAGAAGATATTGGTTGAGCTTATGATTGCCAGAATGATGTCTATGTTTTCCATGTCATGATATTTGGAGTCATCATATGATAGACACTAATATATATCCCGTGCCCAAAAAAGAAAAGAGTTTTGACCCGTACACAAAAATATATTTGAAATTCCAAACCATTGAACCATGTGACTAGGGCTGTTGATGGGTGGTCTAGGTTTAGATCTGTTGATCATGTGGATATCAACTATATTCCTATCCCTAATCTTACACCATTGCTATACGGGTTTAAGAGTTGGGTCTTGCTTATCATGAAGTCTACATTAATCTACATCCAAGCCTGGATCCAGCCAAGCCAGTTGTATTTTTTGTATGTTTTCAAACTAGCAATCAATTGATCATTTTTTGAGATAAATTAGTTCTCACCATTAAGATTTCCACGGTAAATTTTTTTTTTTTTTTTNAACATTTGAAAATTTTGATCTGCTCTAAAAGTATTAGTCTATTAGCTTTAATTAGTAACATGTCATTAATGTATAAAAAGTATTCAGTGCAGTGAGAGAACCTTGTTAGTAGTGTCCAATGGTCCTCCCACCTAATAAAAAAAGGTGAAAAACCACTTTTAGTCAATACATTTTCAGGCGATTCTTATTTTAATCCCTACATTTTATTTTTACCGCTTTTAGTCTCTATCCTGAAAAACGCTTCCCTTTTTGGTCCCTGCCGTTACACCAGAGACGGAGAAAGCTGACATGGCAAATGGCAAGAATAAATAATACTTATTTATTATCCACATGGCCTAAAATAATACTAAAAAATGTTTTTTAATGCAACGTCAGCATTTAAATTAAAAAAATTAATTTATTAATTTTAACTAAATAAAAAAAAATTAAAAAAAAAAAACAGAATTAAAAACTAAAAATTATATGAATTGAGATCTAAGTGTGTCTTGAACAAGAACAACAAGAACACAAACTCAAATTCGAGAACACAAACCCAAAAATAAAAAAAATAAAAAAAT
The DNA here is from genome assembly GCF_002906115.3 of Quercus suber. Classification (NCBI taxonomy): domain Eukaryota; kingdom Viridiplantae; phylum Streptophyta; class Magnoliopsida; order Fagales; family Fagaceae; genus Quercus; species Quercus suber. Next base: position 35,464 of record NW_027069684.1, on the reverse strand, counting down.
AAAAAAAAAGTTGCCATGGAAAATTCTTCCACCAAAACCAAAAGTCAGTCAATGCAGAAACCTTACCAATTTCAAAAGCAAACTTAGACTGGAGGTGCTCAGAGGACAAGCTAGACGAGGAGATCGCAGCACTGGATTGCCTTGACCTTGACAATTTGGAGGTGCTTAGAGAAAGGAGGCTCCAGTAGATGAAGAAGATGGTCGAGCAGTGGAGCTGTTGGATCTCCCTCGGCCATGGTGAGTACACCAAGATCTTCTCCAAGAAGGACTTCTTCTCCACCACGCGATCCAAGGCGCGCTGAGCAGGATCGAAGGGGCGGATGAACTCGCGGTTGATGTCGAGAGCGTGCGTCTCGATAGTGTACCTAAGGTTGCAAAGAGATTGAGGCGTGTTTTCAGTGTAGAACGACGATAGTGTGTTGAGGGAAGATAAGAAATCTGGCGAGTCCATTCGGCATTCTAATACCTTCTTCGGTTTTCTTGACAGTCTCGGCGCTAGTCCTATTGTGCTACACCCCATTTTCCGATCGATCTTGAGAGATCTCGAGAGAGTTTGAGGGAGTGCGTACCAAGTGTTTGTGAAAATGTCAGAATGAATTTAGTATGGGCTCCCCATTTTCTCAAATCTGCTTGTTGGATAATGAAAATGGGAACGAGAATGGTTACAATGTTGATTTTTCTAGATCTAATTTGTATTTTGTTGCAATCTGCTTATTATTTTAGGCCACGCAGATATTAAATAAGTATTATTTATTCTTGCCGTTTGCCATGTCTGCTTTCTCTATCTTTGATGTAACAGCAGAGACCAAAATGGGAAGCGTTTTTCAAGATAGAGACTAAAAGAGATAAAAATAAAATGTAGGGACTAAAATGAGAATCGCCTGAAAATGTAGGAACTAAAAGTGACTTTTCGCCATAAAAAAATGATAAGTGTTTTAATTTTTTTTTAATGAAAATAAGTCTTAATTTAATGACTCTTAACCACACGAATAACATATTTTAAATAGACTAAAATATCCTTCCATTAGACGGCATCCACCTATGTGGATGGAGGGCTAGCTAAACCAAAATCTTCATTGGCATTTACTCCTTGATCTCGTCGCATCGGCCCACATCCTAGTTCGATCAAGTCTGATCCATCACTGTCAAGGGACAAAGTAGGTTCGCCCACTCCAAAATCATGCTGCCTAAATCAAAAGCCCACTTCTCTCCATGACCGTGGCTGCATATTCCTTTTGTAGATGGCTTCGTGTGGACTCGATAGATCGCATCCTCAAGCTTCTCAAAGGTATATGATGTATTTTGTCATTTTAGTTTTTAGTGGCCATGTTAAGTCATTAAATTAAATTAAATTATTGGTTACTCCATTTTTTTTTATTAATTGAGGGGACCATTAAACACTATTGACAACATTATTCTCTACATACATAAAAAAATTTCTCATTAATATAAGATGAAGTTCTAATCCAAAAGATCAACTCACAACTCCCTCAAAAAAATAAAATAAAATAAAATAAAGATCAACTCACAAAGGCATCTCTCTCATCACAATGTAAAAACCACATGCTTGAGATACATATTATAAGAAAAATTTCTTGTAAAATAATTTTTCACAATCATAGGAGTCCTCTATCCCAACATTTGTAATAAAAAGAATAAATTTAAAAATTATAAAAAAAAAAAAGCTTTTTTCTTGCCACCATTATTAATCAAAAATTTTAAATATTACAAATCCTGGCTGCTTGGCAAAGAAGAATAGAAGAATAAAAGAAACGACAACATAAGCTAAATAGTAAAATAAATTGGCAAAAATAATCTTGTTAAATGAACACAAAAGGACAATAAATTAATAAGTAATAACTTCCTTCCCACTAGAAAGTATACCATGTTTCAGTAATATCAACTTAGCATCTGTGTTGATATTTCTTACCCAATAAATGAGTGACACCAATTTCAAAAAACTATATCAAATTATTCCAATAAATAATTAATTTATCTTCTAATAGTATAGAAGATTGTGATTAATTTATTGGAATAATATGATGTAATTTTTTAAAATAGATATCACTTTTAGGTAAAAAAATACTAAAAAGATGCTGAGGTTATATGGCCAAAATGGCCAAATACCACAATTTTTTGAAATTTTTAGCAAAAAACCACTGTTTCGGAAATAAATGGCAATTTACCACTTTTTCTAGTACTTGAGTTTGGTGAACTCGAGTATCCTATTTTATAGTTCCATCATGGCTGCTGAGCTGGAAATTGGCGATTAAAAAAAATAAAGTGGTACTTGAGCTTGGTAAACTCGAGTACCATGCAACACAATACTCGAGTATACCAGTGAACAATTTTATCAATACTTAAGTATGCAACACAATAACGTAGAAACAAATTTTATCAATGCAGAAAAAAAATTCAATTATTGTGAAATTTAAACATGAAAAAGCATTCAGATTTGACGTTTAAATTTAGAAAACACGATTTCACTAGGTGTTTTACGAGAAAACAGTGAACAATTTTTTTAAATAGTGAACAGAAAATAATTTATGCAGAAAAGAGAGTGAACAATTTTTTAAATAATACTGAACAGAAAATAATTTTATGCAAAATTGTAGAAATTGTTTATGCAAAAAGCAGTAAACAATTTTTATGAGAAAGCAATGAACAGTTTTAATTAATGCAGAAAACAGATTTTATGAATGCAGTAATCAGATTCGAATATCGAGTAAACATGATGTGCATAGAGTAAATTTTATTAACGTAGAAACAGATTTTATCAATGCAGAAAAAAATTCAATTGTTGTGAAATTTAAACATGAAAAAGCATTCAGATTTGACGTTTAAATTTAGAAAACACGATTTCACTAGGTGTTTTACGAGGAAACAGTGAACAATTTTTTTAAATAGTGAACATAAAATAATTTACGCAGAAAAGAGAGTGAACAATTTTTTAAATAATGCTAAACAGAAAATAATTTTATGCAGAATGCTAGAAATAGTTTATGCAGAAAAAAGTGAATAATTTTTAGGAGAAAACAGTGAAGATGGTGTGCAAAGAGCAAATTTTATTAATGTAGAAATAAATTTTATCAATGTAAAAAAATAGATGATTTGTACATCTAACGTAATTAATTTTCTATTAAGTTTACTTAATTTGGTATGCTCTTCAATTTTCATTTGAATTTTCACGATTTTACACACTCAACGAATTCAAATTTTTTAACATATTCGTACTATCTGTACCTCTAATGTACACAAATTTTCCTTGAGTTTTGCCAGTTTTGTACATTCAATGAATTCAAATTTTTAAACAAATTCATACGATCTATACATCTAACATACATACTTTTCTTTTGAATTTTCATTATTTTGTACTTTCAACGAAATCAAATTTCTCAACAAGTCTAGACTATCTATACATCTTATGTACACATTCACGATTTGCTACGTTCATTAATTTTCCATTGATTTTTCTCAAATTTCTACATTCAACTAATTCGAATTTTTCGAGGCATTTACCATTAGGCGATTTATACGAATCATCCATTTTTCTTTCATGAAGTTTGTCC
>NW_027069684.1:27500-30889 GCF_002906115.3 Quercus suber | reverse complement strand
TGCATTGAAGCGGCGTGCGAGAACCGAGAGAGCGTGGAGAAATGGCGGAGGCAGAGGCGGAGTTTAGAGCGATTGCCTTCTCACCTCGCCGACGCTCTTCTCCGCCGCCTCATCCACCGTCGTCTCCTCTTTCCTTCATTACTCGAGTACCTCTTCCTCTTCTTTTCTTCTTTCAAAATTCTGAGTAATTTGAGTTATCACCGAATGAAATCGATGATAAACTCTCAAATTTTATCTTCATGTGTGCGATTATTCGAATCTGGACTCAGTTGGGGAGGAGATAATTTAGGATTTTACTGTTTCATTAATCATTTTATTTTCCTAGATTTTCTTGGCAACCAAACAGATCATTACGTTAGTGTTTGATTTTCATGCATCAGAGACTAGTGTGGTTGTTACTTGCTATATGTGTCTCATTTGTTAATTTGAAATTATTGTAGCTAAATTGATTTGTAATTTGCTTAGAATTAGGGTTTAGAATTTTTGGAAATTAATCTCTCAATGTGAGCCAGAAGATCAAATAGATTTTTCTGTAGCTTGTATTCGTGAATCGGAGGCAAAGAAAGAAAATTCAGATTGAAATTTTGGCATTTTTTTTGTTAGTTTCGGCCTTTTCGTATAACTCAACTCTCAAGTAGTTAAGCAAATTGGTTAAGATCATCATTCTGTTCATCACAACAAATCAGGAAACATAGGTTCTTATACGATAACGAATTTGTTTTCCCTTTGTCTTGTAAGATTGTAGTGTTTATCTTATTAAATTTGGTTACTGTAAGTTATTTATTTATTTATCTTATTTTTTAATATGTGCGAGATTGGTCTTTGCTAAACTAGATTTGGTTGGGATTGTAGAGTTTTCAAACATAGTGTGGAGAAGATTGATCTCAGAGGTGAGAACTCTGTGGATGCCGAATGGATGGCATATTTAGGAGCGTTTCGTTACTTGCGCTCCTTGAATGTTGCGGATTGCCATAAAGTTACTGGTTCAGCTCTTTGGCCTATTACAGGTATAGTTAAGAAAAAAATTATCATATATTTGCAAGGGTGGGTTTTTTTGGGTCATATATGTATATGTAGGGTGCATTTGGATACCATTTATTTTGTTGAAAACTGAAAATACTATAACAAAATAATTTTTAAATGTGCGAATATAGTTAAGAAAAAAATTATCATATATTTGCAAGGGTGGGTTTTTTTGGGTCATATATGTATATGTAGGGTGCATTTGGATACCATTTATTTTGCTGAAAACTGAAAATACTATAACAAAATAATTTTTAAATGTGCGAATAGTGCCGGGAGACCCATTTTTAATAAAAAAGTTGCTAAAAAAAAGAGGATTGTAGGTCCTGTGAACAGTGCACGGAACCCACTGGTGTGCATTGTCCACCGCTTATTCTCTGGTCAAATGTCTGTCACTATCCTGTGAATAGTGACAGACAACATCTTCACGTGCTTCTCAATTAAATTAAAAAAAAAAAAAGGAAAACACAAAACGCTAGATGCTAGCCTTTTTCATTTGTATCCAAACGCCTTCGTTATGTTTCCTACCAATCATCTTCCCCAAACCCTGCAAAAATGGGAGTTTTGTACACTGGCTATGACCTTAATAAGGTGTTAGAACATATTTGCCTTTAATTCTCCTGGATAGAAACTTGATTTATATGTTATTGTTTTCTAAATCCATGGTTTGACTTAATGACTGGGAATGCAAAGGATTCTTACATTTGGCCAACGTTTTTGCTGTGTCTAGGGATGACTAGTTTAAGGGAGTTGGACCTTTCTAGATGCATGAAGGTTACTGATGCTGGCATTAGGCATATTATATCCATTTCAACGTTGGAAAAGTTGTACATATCAGAAACAGGTCTCACCACAAATGGAGTAACACTTATCTCTTCACTTAAAAACTTGTCTCTTTTGGACTTGGGTGGTTTACCAGTGACTGATCAGGCACTGAGTTCACTTCAGGTACTTCATATCGTTTTAATTTAATTGTTCAGTTTTTTTATATTTAAAATTACATGGTATATAATTGTTTTCTCATGTCTTTTTGTCCTTCTGGACCATGACTTATCCATGACCTTTGTTTGACATTCCATGCTTTTGTTTAACTTAAACCCAATATGCACATCAAACATCCTCAATATAAATGGATGTTTATTAGCTGAGTAGACAATAGTTTTCTGCTACAAAGAGCTAATGTGACATGATAAATGCATTCTAGAAATCAAGATGGTGTTCTGATTTTTGTGCGTCAATACTAGGGGGATCTCTTGAACGTTGTTATTTGATCATTTGATTTCTTTGTCATAAGTATTTGCTTGTCCTCATTTAGGCAGGCCTAAAAGTAAATCAGTAATGTTTATGCACATTTTATTGGGTCTAATGTGTGGGATGTTGAAGCTAGTTCAAATGTGTATTTTTTGCCGAATTGGCCTTTGAAATTTTGGAATTTCAGAATAATTTCTCACTTGCAATCGGTATTTTCATATTTAGAAAATCTGTATTGATTATATCTCTTGGTTTTTTAGGTACTTACAGAACTACAGTACCTTGACATTTGGGGAAGTGAAGTATCGAACAAAGGTGCTGCTGTTCTTCGAAAGTTCTCTAAGCTGAGTTTCCTTAATCTATCTTGGACAAATGTCACAAAGTTGCCAAATTTGCCATCTCTCAAATGCCTACACATGAGTAACTGTACCATTAGCTCTTTACTTGAAGGTGATGGGGGTAAACCTCCATTAAAAAAGCTTATTTTCTCTGGAGCTAAATTCGAAAATGAGGCCGAGGCCTTAATGCATATTGAAACGAGTTTTCTGTCCTTTTTGGATGCATCCAACTCTTCTATTCAAAGATTCTGCTTCCTACCTAGTATGGAAGCACTGAAACATTTGGATCTCAGCTGGAGCACTATGGGAGATGATTTAGTCAAACATGTTGCATGTATAGGAGCAAATTTGAGAAATCTAAATCTCAGCAAGACAAGAGTCAGCTCTGCTGGAGTTGGGATTTTAGCTGGACATCTTCCCAATCTCGAAATTCTGTCACTATCTTACACACCAATTGATGATGTTGCTGTCTCATATATCAGCATGATGCCTTTGTTGAGGGTTGTCGACTTAAGCAACACCAATGTTAAAGGTACAAATTATTCCATACACTTGTTTTAAATAAAAAAAAGGTGCATACCACAGCAGTGTGTTGTAGGCCCCTTGTATCAGAATGATGCTTGTACCTTTAGAACATGGTGTTCCTTAATCATATTTTTTATGTCACTAAATCATAGGATGTTCAGTATCATCTGAAAGCCTAATCTGCTTCCCTTGCCCTGCTTGCTAAATGATCAACCATTTGTGTGCATGCAAACACACCCATTGCCCCTTTGC
>NW_027069684.1:0-22500 GCF_002906115.3 Quercus suber | reverse complement strand
AGGCATGTTCAATTACAAGGGTTGAAAGTGCTAATTCTCAACTGCAAGATGGTGACAATTTTTTGAAACAGTCAGTGAAGAAAGGCTGGATCCTTCAGATTTTAGTTCAATTGCAGCCTCAAATGTTGTTTGCAGAAGGACAGGTACAAATTCCTGAGGCTATTGCTGCCTTGTTAAAGGAGTACCAGGCTGTTTTTGCTACTCCTGAGGGTCTGCCTCCCTTAAGAGATCATGAACATCTTATCACCTTGAAGGAGGGAGCTCAAGCTGTGTCTCAGAGGCCTTACAGGTACCCCTACTATCAAAAAAATGAAATTGAGAACATTGGTAGAGAGTTGTTGTCTGTGGGGTTCATTAGAAATAGTAGCAGCCCATTTGCTCCACCTGTTCTTCTAGTTAGGAAGGCTGATGGCTCTTGGAGGATGTGTGTGGATTATAGAGCCTTAAATCAAGAGACCATTAAAGACAAGTATCCCATACCTGTCATTGATGAATTGTTAGATGAACTATTTGGTGCCACTGTTTTTTCTAATTGGATCTAAGATCCGGATATCACCAAATTAGAATGAAGGAGGAAGACATTCCAAAGACTGCCTTTAGGACTCATGAGGGTCACTATGAGTTCTTGGTGATGCCATTTGGTTTAACCAATGCACCCTCAACTTTTCAGTCACTTATGAATTCAGTCTTTAAACCTCACTTAAGAAAGTTTGTATTGATGTTTTTTGATGACATACTAGTGTATAGTAAGGACTTGGCTGCTCATGTTGGTCATCTTAAATTGGTGTTGGAAACTTTGGTGAATCATCAATTGTATGCCAAACAATCGAAATGTGTGTTTGCTTGTAAGGAGGTTGAGTATTTAGGGCATATAATTTCTGGTGAAGGGGTGAAAACTGATCCAAGGAAGATTGCTGCTATGCAACAATGGCCTATTCCTCATGATGTGAAGGCTTTAAAGGGTTTTTTGGGCTTGACTGGATATTATAGGAAGTTTGTGAAGGGTTATGGCTTAATTGCAGCTCCTTTAACTGCTTTGTTAAGGAAAGACTCCTTCATTTGGACTCCTGAAGCTGCACATGCATTCCAACTGCTCAAAGATGCTATGTGCAGTCCACCTGTGCTAGCCTTACTTGACTTCACCAAACCATTTGTTGTGGAATGTGATGCCTCTAGGTTGGGTGTTGGTGCTATCTTAATGCAGAACCAAAGGCCCATTGCTTTCCACAGTCAGGCCTTGAAGGGAAAAGCCCTTGCTCTTTCCACTTATGAAAAGGAATTGTTGGCTCTAGTGGTGGCTGTGAAGAAGTGGAGACCTTACCTCCTTGGAAGACCTTTTGTAATCAAGACAGAACATCAAAGTCTGAAATATTTGCTGGAACAAAAGATTGGTACCCCTGCTCAGCAAAAATGGATTACCAAATTACTTGGTTATGCTTTTATAGTTGAATATAAGCATGGTAAAGAAAATTTAGTTGCTGATGCACTTTCAAGAAGAGAAGCTATTGGAATGGTTGATGCTGATGGTAGTGAAGTGGGTACTCTATGCATTATCTCCTTCCCTACTCCTACTTGGCTGGATGATCTCAAAGCAAGCTATGACACTGATCCTGCCATTCAGTCAACAATTCAGGCAATTAAGTCAGGACAGAATGTTCCAATGGGGTTCACACTTTGTAATGATTTGTTATTTTACAAGGGAAGGCTGTGCTTGGGAAGTTTAAACCAGACTTTAAAAGCTCATGTCTTGCAGCAAGTGCATGACAGCCCTTTAGGAGGTCATTCTGGATATCTAAGTCTTTCCATAGACTCAAGAAGGATTTTTACTGGTCTGGTATGGGAAAGGACTTGAAGAATTTGGTCAAGGAATGTGATGTATATTAGAGGTTGAAGAGTGAGACTTGCTTCCCTGCTGGTTTGCTACAGCCCTTAGTCATTCCAAATAGGCCTTGGCTTGACATTAGCATGGATTTTGTGGAAGGCCTGCCTAAATCTCAGCAGAAGTCAGTGGTGTTTGTTGTTGTGGATAGATTCATTAAATATGTTCACTTCATTCCATTAGCTCACCCTTACACTGCTGCTAAGGTGGCTCAGTTGTTCAGGCAATTTGTTTTTAAGTTACATGGACTGCCTTCTACCATTGTCAGTGACAAGTTCTGGTCTAAGTTGATGAAATTGCAAGGTATTAGTTTGGCCATGTCATCTTCTTACCATCCTCAAACTGATGGCCAAACTGAAGTGGTGAACAAAAGTTTGGAGCATTACTTGAGAGCCTTTACTGCTGACAGACCTCAAGCTTGGGTGGACTGGCTTCCTTTGGCTGAGTTTTGGTTCAACACTAATTTCCATTCCTCTCTTAAGCTGTCTCCATTTGAAGCTCTCTATGGATATCCACCTCCTAAGCTTGTGGATTATGTTCCAGGAACTACAAGGGTGGCAGCTGTTGATTCAATTCTGCAGGATAGGCAGCAACTGTTTTCATTGCTCAAGCACAATTTAAAGGCTGCACAAGAGAGAATGAAGTGGTTTGCTGATAAGAAGAGGGTGGATAGGTCCTTTGCTGTGGGAGATTGGGTGTATCTTCGATTGCAACCTTACAAGTAGTCCTCAATTCAGTCCAAGAAGTTTGGGAAGTTAGCCCCTCGTTTTTATGGACCATACCAGGTTGTGCAAAAGGTTGGAGATGTTTCCTATAAGATTGATTTGCCTGTTGGTTCTCAAATCCATCCTGTGTTCCATGTCTCCAATCTCAAAGCAAAATTGGGTGTTCAAGTGGTCCCTAGGCCTGCTTTACCTGCTGTGACTGCGGATCAGGTTCCTAACCCTGAACCCGTGGCTGTTTTAGCTACCAGGTCACATCAATTGAGGAGTAGACTTATAACTTAGGTGCTGGTCTAGTGGCAAGATGAAAGCAAAGATGATGCTACTTGGGAGAGTCTCTTTGTGCTGCAGCAAAAGTTTCCTCACCTTGTGGGCAAGGTGTTTTGAAGGGGAGGAAATTGTTAGAATGGGTGATTATGTAGTGTGAGTATGTGATTGATGGATGGTGAGGGGTGATGGTTAGTTATGTGTATGTTGCTGCATGAGGAAACGTGTGAGGCTGCATGTGAAGTGCTGGTGAGGTGAGTGTGTGGAGGGCTAATGATTGTACCCAAATAAAAGTTAGTTGAATACTGTTAGTTGTTAGAATGTTGGCAGCTGGTTGACAGCTGGCTTGGCAGTTAGGCAGTTAGAGAGCAAGGTTAGGAGAGAGTGTTAAAAGGCTAGGAAGAGAGGAGTTATAATCACAACTTGATTCTTAATTCCAATTCCTCAATTCTATTCTCAATTCTTCTTTCTAATTTTCTCTCTATTTCTATATTCATCTTTCTTCTCTGTTCTTGGAGGATTGGTTGACCTCTAATTCAACTATTCAATTACTCTGTTCCTAACATGAAGGCACCATCCAAAATATGCATTGATTGCATGGTGGGAAAGCAACACAGGGATACAATTCCAAAGAGGAGTTTATGGAGAGCATCACAAAGACTGCAGTTGGTACATGCTAACATCTGCGGACCCATTAAACCTGTTTCCAATAGTAAGAAGAGGTATTTCATAAGCTTTATTGATGATTACAGTTGTAAGGTGTGGATATATTTTCTTGCTAAAAAATCTGAAGCTTTTACTATCTTCAAGAATTATAAAAACCTTGTTGAGAAAGAGACATGAGTTTTTATTCGTTGTCTGCGCACAAATAGGAGTGGAGAGTTCATCTCTCACAAGTTCAATGTCTTTTGCAAAGCTAATGGTATTAGCAAGCAGCTCACTGCAGCCTACACTCCCTAACAAAATGGAGTAGCTGAGTGCAAGAACAGGACAATCATGAAAATGGTTAGAAGTATGTTATCAGAGAAGCAAGTTCCAAAGAATTTCTGGCCAGAAGCAGTAAAGTGGACAGCGCATGTGCTTAATAGAAGTCCTACATTGGCAGTGAAAGATATCACTCCTGAAGAGGCTTGGAGTGGTGTCAAACCCAATGTTGATTATTTTCGGGTTTTTGGATGCATTAGCCATGTTCATGTGTCAGATAGTAAGAGAAAGAAGATGGATGATAAGAGTTTTCAGTGTGTGCTGCTAGGGATGAGTGAAGAGTCTAAAGCATATAGACTTTATGTTCCAGCGTCCAAAAAGATAGTTGTAAGCAGAGATGTGGTTTTTGAAGAAAATGAGTGTTGGGATTGGGGAAGAAGTAATGAAGAAGCAAGACTTGATATTCTCGAGTGGGAAGATAGCAATGAAGAAGGAAGTGAACATGATCAAAGTGAAGAAGAATTTGAAGAGGAGGTGGCAGCAGAAGAAGAAGGAGGAGAGGTTAGCTTATCTTCAAGTGAGTCACCTGGAGAGAATTCTCCAACATCTGAAGAAAGCTCACCAGAAGGGAGGAACAGAAGAGTACCATTCTGGATGGAAGATTATGTGAGTGGGGGAGAATTTTAAGAAGCAAAAGAGCACAACAATCTGGTTCTGTTTACTTCAACTTCAAATCCGACTACCTTTGAAGAAGCTATTCAGAGTTCCAAGTGGAGAGCGGCAATAGACTTGGAGATAGAAGCAATCGAAAGAAATGGGACTTGGGAGCTGATAGATTTGCCTAAGGGAATGAAGAAGATTGGAGTAAAGTGGGTTTTCAAAACTAAACTCAACGAAAATGGCAAGGTTTACAAGTGTAAGGCTCGGTTGGTGGCGAAAGGGTATGCACAGCAGCATGGCATAGATTATACTAAGGTGTTTGCTCTTGTGGCTAGGTGGGATATGATTCGAATGGTAATTGCTTTAGCAGCTCGAAATAGTTGGAGTGTGTATCAGCTTGACGTCAAAAGTGCTTTCTTGCATGGAGAGCTAAATGAAGCAGTGTTTGTTGAGCAACCACAGGGTTATGAGAAGAAAGGTGAAGAGTATAAGGTGTACAAATTGAGGAAGGCATTGTATGGCCTTAAACAAGCCCTTCGTGCATGGTACAGTCGGATTGAAGCATATTTTGTCAAAGAAGGATTTGAGAGGTGCAACTGTGAACTCACCTTATTCATAAAAGGGGGAGATGGAGGTAAAATTTTGATTGTTAGCTTATATGTTGATGATCTAATTTTTATTGGTAATGATGAGAGTATGTTTGTTAAGTTCAAGAATTCTATGAAGCTTGAATTTGAAATAATTGATTTGGGAAAGATGAAATATTTTCTCGGTGTGGAGGTTTTACAAAATCCTGAAGGCATTTATATTAGTCAAAGAAAGTATACAAAAGATGTTTTGGAGAGGTTTAGGATGGAGAAGAGTAATAGTGTGAAGAATCCCATTGTTACTGGCATTAGACTAATGAAGGATGAAGAAGGATCCAAGGTGAATGCTACCATGTACAAACAATTGGTCGGAAGTCTTATGTATCTAACTGCAACAAGGCCAGACTTAATGTATATGGTGTCTCTCATTAGTAGATTCATGGCAAGTCCAACTGAGTTACACTTGCAAGCTGCAAAAAGGGTGTTAAGATACTTGAAAGGTACTGTGGATTTAGGAGTCTTTTATAAAAAGGAGGGTAATGGATAGTTAATGGCATATACAGATAGTGATTATGCAGGAGATGTAGATGACAGGAAAAGCATTTTTGGCTATATGTTTCTACTTAATGAAGGAGCTGTGTCCTGGTCCTCAAAAAAACAGCCTGTAGTTGCTTTGTCCACTACTGAAGCAGAGTTTGTGGCAGCTGCCTATTGTGCTTGTCAAGGGGTGTGGATGAGGAGAGTATTGGAGAAGCTTGGTCATCCTCAAGGCAAGTGTACCACTGTGTTATGTGACAATAGTTCTACCATTAAGCTATCCAAGAATCCAGTCATGCATGGACGTAGCAAACACATTGATGTAAGGTTTCATTTCTTGCGTGATTTGACCAGAGATGGAGTTGTTAAGCTGAAGCATTGTGTCACACAAGAACAAGTTGCAGACATTATGACAAAACCACTTAAGCTGGATATGTTCTTGAAGCTGCGTGAGTCAATGGGTGTGTGTGTGGTACCACGAGTAAACTGAAAGCATTACTGCATTTAGTTTAGGGGAGGAATTGTTGGGATTGTTTGTAGTTGTCAAAAGATCTTTCAATTAAATAAATCCTATTATTTAGGACACGTAGGTAGAGTTTGACCATTTCCTTAGTCATTTACCACTTTATTAGCCATTTACCAAGTGGGTTGTTTAACGTGGGTTGTTGTTTCCGGATTTATCTCTTTGTAAGGCTTATATAAGCCAATAGTTTATTTAGAATAAAATAACATTTTATTTTCAAATATTTTCCTGAGTTACTTTGTGCTTTAGAGTTTATAACAAAAATGTTGTCTTTCCTTACAATAAAGTCATTTAACCAGTTGTGGAATGGAATTCTTGCTTTAATGAAAATGATTAATTTAGCAACTTTTTTTTTTTTAAAGAGATAGAGCGGCAGAATTTTATTTCGAATTAAGAAAAAAAATTACAAGAAAAACGAAGAAAAATACAACAGTCTGTGTTGGGAGGGAGTAGACTATGATAAAAGTAAACCAAAACCAATCCAAAATCTTTTGAGAAAAACCCGTACATTCATTCATTCCTATAACTTGTGAGAAAACCATTACAAGCTGATAGACATTTTATTATTATATGCTCTCCAAGAAGAACATTAGAATCCAAAGATGCTAGAGAAGAGAATCCATGTAATATAAGAGATGATAAGAAAAACCACTGAGGGCAGTGAAAGACCAACAAAGGGACCTAAAAAACCCTATAATAAAAGGATTGGGAACATTGAGTTGAGAGCGGCACTCACGATAAAGCTGTGGAGCTCTCTCTCTCTCTCTCTCTCTCTCTCCCCACTAGTTTTTATTTACAATTTTTTCTACTTTGCTTTTAATTTTTTTTTTTTTAAAATTAGTGTAGCTTGCACTATTGCTAAAGCGTAACGTTTAATGTTGCTGTGCTTCTGTTAAGTCACATCAGCGCCACATTATCAACCTATTTTTAATATTTTTTTCTCCTTTTTAATTATTTTTCTTCCTATTAATTTGCCATTTTACAATTATACATTCTCTAACATTTACTTACTTTTACCTTTTTATCTCCCCCATTACTCTATACCTTAACCTTACAATTTTTCCATCCCTTTATCTTCCTCTTATTTTGACACTTTGACTGTGTGTTTTTTGAGTTATTTATCACATGACCTCTCTATCCCTCTTATAGTTTTAGTTTGAGTTAATTTTTAGATATTTTAGAAGTGAGATGATTATGTATTTGAATGTCTCTATAAATTATTTAAGTAATATCAATTGTAAATTTGTGATGAGGTTTGGCTATCATGATAATCTTCTTAAGAGAATGAGAAATTCAAATAAATAAATTTGGAAATAGTTGTAGAAAAAAAACCATAACACACTATACAAATGTTTGTTAGTGTGTGGAACAGAGGGTGTCAGCCTCGCAGAATTGATGATACCCTCTTTAAGGGTCTTCCAAACACGAAAGAAAAAAAAAATTGAGAAGGATGTTTTCGTGGCAGAAAGATGTGAAGACTTGGAGGAGCTAGAAGAAAAGAGGGATGAAAAGAAGGATGTTTGCATATTTATATCATTATTATAAAGCATTATCATACTTATTTTGAGTTAATTCATGCATTTTATATTTGGTTTTGAAATAATGTTGAATAGTCAATTTTGTGCTTAATTGATTTTTGATATGTGAATTTGTCTTTTGTAAGAGAATGGAATTAAATAAGCAGATTTATGCAAAAAAGAAGGCTAATGGACTTTACTTTTACAAGAGCCATGATGAATTTATATAAGGCCAACCCAATTAAATTTAAGTCCAATTGGAGCAAGGAATCAACGGAAATTTGCACCAAATCCAAGTCCAATTCGGACTAGGATTCCAGCTTGTGCACCAGTTCCTATTTTGGATATAACTTTTGGCTCAGATGTCCAATCGAGATGATTCAAGTTGGGATGGAAATTTAACTTAAATGGCTACAACTTTATAGTTTACCAAAAGTCCGAATTCTGATGTTAATCAGGCCAAAAACATCAGTTAATTGAAGCCTAAAAACCTGAAATTTTTTCCAAATGGGAATTCAACTTGTAATAGGATTTCTTGGCCTATTTAAAGGCTCTTTAGGGCGGAATTCAAGGGAGAGCTTCTGTAGAACATAATTTAAGTTTTATTAAAGTTTCTTTACAGTTTTTAGAATTTTATTTGTGTTATGGGTTGCTAGAAGCTTTGCTCAGGCAAGGGGTGAACTCCAACCATTTATTAGTATGTTCTTAACAATTATTTTATAGTTTTAATACTTATGTTATTATGTTTTTGATTGATTTACTCATCTAGAAAAGTGTTTAGTTCTGTATAATTCTTTGATTTATCGTAGACTCCAGGCACGTTAAATGCTTAGTATTCTCTTCTAACTAATTCACTAGTTTTGTTTTGTCTAAAATCAATCGATTTCATAAAACAACCTTAAACAATCAATTCTTGAGTTCTTATTGTTAAATCATCCAACTAAGATCATCCTTCATATGAATTTTAGTTGAGTTATAAAATAAATATTATTAAGACTACTAATAGATGTGTTATGTGTGGATCCTTAAACTTTAGCGCCTCAATATATTATTCTTTTCTATCAATCTAAAATACCTTCACCAAACTATCAAAATTTCTCTTCAATATAATTTTATTGTTTTAGTTATTTTCTCTTGTGATTTGCTAATCAATTCACTTTTCCCTGTGGATTCGACCTTGGACTTATTAAGTTATTACTTCGCGACAGTGAGCATTATTTAAGTTGCAACAATTTTTTGGTGTCGTTGCCGGGGAATTAGGCAATTAAAGAAGTGTTTCACTTCCTTTGGAGAGGTTTTTGACATTAAAATTCTTCAAATATTAGGTAATATCTCTCCAACTCTTTTCTTTTTAAGTAGTTTAGTTTTCTTTTAGAGTTTTTCTTTCCTTTTTATTCTTTCTATTGTTAAAGGTATTTGTTTTATTTTATTTTATTTTATTTTTATTTTTCTTTATTGCTTTAATATTGCATGCGTGTTTGGTGTCATGATAGTGATAATCGCTTGGTTAGAATTGAGTCTAATAATTTGTTGGCAATTTATTTGATTCTTTCACACATTTTCACACACTTGATATCATGGCAGACTTAAAGAGTAATCATGGTGATGAGAATAAATAAATAATGAAGACTTTCATGATCACCAACCCATCTTAGAACTCTCAGAGATTATTTGCAATCTACTAGGAGTAGTGCACCATCATGCATCATTTTTTCAATTAATGCAAATAATTTTAATTTTAAGCCTGGTATGATTTCATTGCTTCCTAAATTTCATGACAATGAAGAAGAATATCTTGAAGAAGGTGATAGGAAGCTTCAAGATGTTTATGATGCATTTCATGAAGGCTATGGCAAGTATGCCAAAATAGCAAAGAGTGCGGTTAAGAAAATGAAGAGAGTCGAAGAAGACCACAAATCCACTCTTTTAAAACTAAGAGATGCCAAATGTGAAGTCAAGAATTTGAAAGAAGAGTTATTGAATGCGTACTCTAAGGACAAATTTCTTGAGCTAGAGGTGATCCAAGCAAATGCAAAGGTTGAACGCATCACAATCAAGAAGCTTGACAATGTTGTGGAGAAGGAAGTTTAAGCATTGAACCAAAAAGGGAGATGAAGTTCGCATTGGCAAAGGTTGTGGAGAAGCCTAAGGTTGGGAGTCCAAATATTGAGAAGAAGGCCACTATAGCAAATTCTAAGGCAAAAGGGAAGTCATTGCCTAAGAATCAAAGAGGATCTCGAGTGAAGCATTTTTGCCATTATTGTGTTATTCGTGGTCATACAAGACCAAATTTCTTCAAGTTTCAAGTCCTCAAAGGAATCGATCTTTAAAGCGCTCAAGGAAATGAAAAAGGGAACCTAAGAGGAAAGCAGCTAAGGAAGACAATGGTGAACACCTCATTGAGGATGTCATGGAGATGCTCAATGACATTTCACTGTACCTAGCTAGCTTTACCCCAAGGTTTGAGCATTATGTAGCATGTACCCCTCCTTCTAAGGATCTTACCCAAAACACTCGTGCAGTGTGGGTGAAGAAGGTTATTCATGTATGATTTCTCTACCATGTCCATGAATCAATATTTCCAATGTTTTAGGGACATAGTTTAATGCATGTTATCATGTGCATCTTCTTTTGGTTATTATGCTACCCCTCTAGCATGTTTCTTTTAATAGTTTTTTTCTTTTTTCTTTTTTCTTTTTTTCCAAGTTTGTTTGTTTATGATATTTCTTTATTGTTTTTGTTTTAAGTGTGTAAAAATCCAAAAAAAAATCACATAAAAAGTACAAAATCCAAAAAATTTGATCGCTTGTGTTGTGTCATACCAGATGTTGAGTTTGGCTTAGTAACTTCGTACTAATGGTGTAGTATATTTACGAGCTTAGTCTTGTTATGTATGCACATATATTAAATGTGAGTGAACTCTAGAAATATATGTTTAATTATTGTAAATAGATCTTCAAACTTGTCATACATGTCTAGCCAATATTCTTGATTGATCTTAAGACATTCATAGACTTAATCTTATATATCTCCTCACATTTAATTTTCTGTTAAAAACCTCTTCAAACGTCAATCTCTAAAAAGATAGAGTTGAAAAAGCCTTGTTTTGAAAACTAATTTGACAAGGAAAAGGTGGAGCAAAATCTATTCAAAATGTATGATGCTAAAGTTGAAGGCTTATTCCTTAAAAAAATATAAAAGCTTTCATGGCATCGATGCTCAAAATATTGATTTGTGTTGATCAAAGTATGAAAAATGGAAGCCAAATAAAAAACTTTCAATCAATGTAAATACTTTGGTGAGGAGTCATATACATTCATTTATATTCATGAGATAGGTTCCTTGACTTCGTGTTATTTATGTATGACTTGATTGAATTGATCATTGAAACTTCATGCTACACTATGGACTAATTCATACTTGATACCCACACACAACACACAAGTCTAGTGTTCAATAAATACCCATTTCATTTATGTGATGTATGTATACTCAATTGCTCATTGATCAAACCAAAAAGATTTTTGAGTGTTTTACTTGTTTTTGGATGTGATTTTTGTCACTCTTGTTTTGAAAAACTTAATGATTGGCAATTTCGTGACTCATTTCGCGAGTGGATGCAATCCCATCCAAGTCGCGAGATGAAATGAGGAAATTTTTGTTTCTTCACAAAATCAAGCAGAGAGTTTTGCGACTCAGTTGTGAGTACTTCGCAACTTAGACTTGACCTGCAAAATCAGCCCTATGCATTTGCACAATTTGCGAGTAACTTGCGAGTCATTGACTCGCGAAATGCCCGAATAGTCAGTTTTTAAAGAGCTTGAAATGACAGTTTAAAAAAAAAAAAAAAAAAAAAAAAAAAAAAAAAAAAACTTTGTTTTTTTGTTCCTCGCAAGTCCCTCTCCTTAAATCACCAAATTTCTTCAAAACTCAACCAATTTCACTTGGATTTCAACTCTAAGACTACTTTAAGGTAATTTCTAACATTTTTTATCTTTCTATTCCTTAGATTTTGTCTTAGATTGCTTAACACCTAGGATTGGGTTCATTTTGAATGGGGGTTGGTGAAAACTTTTTTTTTACAAATTTTTTTTGTGATTTTGTTGATTGGGCTTAGTCCCATTTGTGTTGTTCATGACAATGGTGCCCCATGTGGCAAAAATAACATGATTGAGGGAGATTTTTCACAAGTTCATTCATTTCATCATATATAAGGTTAATATGTGCATGTTAGGTGTTTGATAAAATGCCTCTAAGGTAATTTTTCAGTCATTTGGACTCCATTGAGTGCCAATTCTTAAGGTTAGCCATGCTTACTCATTAGGAACATGTTTTGATCATTGCTTGTGTGTTTTACACACTTTGCCTATTGTGCTTGTCCATGCATTGGTCACACACCCTTGGTGCACACACCCTATCACACTTGACATGTCATGCAATGTTTCATGCCTTTAGTCTATTTAGACTATCTAGCATCTATAACATGTCTTTGTGTTGTGTTTATGCTCTTTTAACTTAGGCTTTAGAGTGTTTATACTTGATTTTTGTACTAACTTGCATTTAATCAAGTTTGTTGCCATTTTGTGTATGATTTGTCTTTGTGTGTCTATCTTACAAATGTCTCAAAGGTCTTCAAGCGGGAAAGCACCCATAATTGATATCACATCTTCTCCAATATCAAAGAGAAATAGGTACGCGTTAGTTGCTTTTGATAGAATGAAGTTTATGTCTTTGACAGACTTCCAATCCTTCAACACGCACTTCAAGAATGCACTTACTGTGGTGGAATGGGTTGTGAAGTTTGACTCTTTGGGATCAACCTTCATCCCTTGGATCTTTGCTAATAAAGATTGGGAAAACTTGTTTGAGATGTTCGCTGAGCCAGTAGAGGAACTTATAAAGGAATTCTATTCAAACGCTTGGTTTACTAGAGTTGAATTGAAGTGTTGGGTTTGGAGAAAAGACTTCATCATCACACAGGACTATATAGCCAAGATTCTTCAAATGAACCGTCCATTAAATGTTGTCACAACTCTTTATGATGACAAAGTGTGACATTTTGATCTCATTCTTGAAACTTTAGGAGTTGATCTTGAAGTCTCCGTCAAGAGTACGTCCATTGGCACTACAAGGTTCACTCCTAAAATCAAGACCCTTGCATTGATCATGCACTCCAATTTGTACCCATTGACCAACATGGGCTTCATCAACCTTCGAAGAGCAAATTTCCTTTGTGATCTCATACATGGAGCTTCAATCAACATATGTGCACACATTTTCCAAACTTTAGGAAAAACTGCAGGCAAATCAACTAGTAGGACTTGTCTTCCTTTTTGCAGTCTCATAATGAAGATTTTGCTTTTCAAGGGAATTCATCCTCCCAAGGATGCAACAATTCTACCTCGACAAGGTCTAATAACTTTGCAATCATTGAAAAGTGGCAAGTTTTACTCTTCTACAAAGAGAGCAAAGAAGAGTTTCTCTAAAACTCAAAAGAGCGAATCAAAGACTCTTTCTCTTGCAACTCCAAAGAGCGATGATATCTTGTGTTTGCATCTCTCTTTCCTTACTCTTGTGCTTCACATTTATTGCTTATTGTATTTGTTTATGCACTAGAGTGTTGTTTTGGTTTGTTGCGTTTCATTTACTCTTATTTCATACTTAGATAAGTTGAGTAAAAAAATTTTAGCTATAAATTTAAAATTGGGAGTCTGAACAAGCAATAGTGTTTCGCACTATCGTGCTTTCAATAATCATAAAAACTCATCACAAAATTACGATGTTAGTTTAACCAAAATTAAAATAAAACCAAAGAAATAAAAGATAAATTTTATAATAATTTATTACTCAAAAAATTGATAGACATATTGAAATTCATAGCCATGTAGATTGTGTTTTGATATAAACTCAAATTCTTATTTTTTTTTTTAAACTAAGTATTAACCTAAATCAAAATTCAACCAAAGCTATAAAAAAGAGAGAGAAGACTTTCTAATGGAAAATTTAAAAAACGTAGTACCGAAATACATATTAAAAAATAATTATCGACCTTAATCAGAGTTATAAGGAAGAACAAAAGTCCACCAAAGAGTGAGAGAGAGTACTCACAATTTTTTTTTTGTGAGAAAATATGGATTGAATGGGAGTAATAATATGGAATTTATACAAAATAAAAAGGGGGGAGAAGAATAGTTAAAAAAAAAAAAAAGGAAGTGTAATTGTAAAATTGAGAATACTGGGAAGATAAGAATAAATATGAACTAACAGGGAGAATAAGAGTTTTTATTTTACTTTATATTTTATAGAATAAGAAGAATAAAAGTTAAAAAAAGAAAAAAAAAGAAAAAGATAAGAAGTAGAAAAATTGGTAATTTTAAGGGGATGATGTGGGCCATGTGGCCGCTTACTTGGATGATAGGTAGATATATATATATATTATGATTTATTTTTATGATAAATAGCCAAACACATACGCGCAAAGATAAGAAGGGAAAGCTAGTGAAGACATGATGATGATCTGAGCCTCACTCGACGTTGTGTAAAGGAAAAGGAGTCCTTCCCTCTCTGTCTGTTTCAAGATTTGAGCTTTAACCTTTAAGGTACAGTTTTTTGTTGAACAACATCTTCTTCTTCTTCTTCTTCTATATTCATTATTGATGTTTCCTTTGTTTAAGACAAATAAAAAGGTTGTTCTTTGTTTCGTCTAAAATTACACTTGTGCTTCTTTCTCTCTCATCTCAAAAGTCAAAACAGATCATAAAGCTTGCTCATTTTTACTCTAAAAAAAAATATTGGAAGGGAGAAGAGATTCTCTAGTTTCTGCCAAGTTTAATTGTTGTTTGTTCAATACTTTTAGTCAACGATTGAATTAAGCGATTCCATGGACACAATTTTCAATATTGACGTGATTAATTATAATATGTTGTGTTTATAATAAAAGTGATCGCGACATGGAACAAGGATCAAGTTGGTGTCAGTAAAGTTATCTTTTAGTTTGCATGTGCGAGGTTCAGCTCATATCAATCTGACTGATCTCATTGAGAGCCAAAAGTCATAAGGTTTTGAAGGTCAAGTAATTATGAGTCAAATCAAAACCATTTTTAATTTGAACAGTGGGTTTTTTTTTTTTTTTTTTTTTCTCTTAATGTGCTGGCAGATTTGGAATTTTTAATGGGGCCCATTTGGTCTCTTTCATCTTGGATGCACGAGGGGACTGACTGGTCTCAATCATATTCAATCAAATTTTCATTGATGCCTTCATCACTCAGTTGCCAAGGCCAAAATCAAAGTGTAACACTTTGAATGTTGCCATCCTTAGATTCTTCAAAATTCAGTTGTTCATTAGATGCTCCTAAGTCTAAACAATACTTTTTCAATTTTCTTGAGACCATTACTTAATGGCTTGAATTTAAATCCTCTAGATTTTGATTAGCTATCACATTCATGGTCTTGTTTTCGTTACAGGGCATTCACAAGTATTTTGAGATGCTGAAATTTATTCATGATATCTTAGATTTTCTAAACGCTAAATAGCCAATGAGCTGACACTTCCTCCTCCCTAATAATAGGAAAAAGAGTGAGGTTGTGAGTTTGAGTCCCACTGGTGGTGTGTACGTGTTTGTATTATCATGAATATGAGTCGCACAATTGTGGTTTTCAAGCCAGATTTTTCTACCACTTCTGCATTTTTGGTCTTCTTCAACAGTGATTTCCCTATTTGCTTCATTGCTACCTTGAAAAGTTGTTGAGCATATATTTATTGAAACGTGACTAGAAAAGTTCTTATTTGAAGCTATATCTTTTTTATTTGGTTACAGAATACGGACTAAACCAGAAACTTGATATCTTGAAAGAAATTCGCAGTCTGATCAAGTTCATTTTTTTGGGACCCATCTTTAATAATTTCCAATTCCATAAAATAAGTGGATAAATGATAGAAATGATCTCACGTTCTTTATTATTATTATTATTATTTTTATAAACATTATGTTTTTTTTTTTTGGTTGATAGAAATGATCTCACTCATTTTTATCTCTATAACCATACTTAGTCCACTGCATTAGTTTAGGATCAGTATCTCGTCTAAATTCAAAATTGGAGCAGTCATCATCTTAGCCTCATTCTTGAATAATGGTTTACAAGCATCATAACCAAAATTATCTCCAGGAATTTGTCTATGGTATATCTCACACAAACTTGGGCCCACTCAAGAGTCTTTCAGTGCCAAATCATCTCATTTCCTTATTCCCTTTTTTTTCCTCTCTTTTCTTTCTCTTTTTTAAGTAATTTTGTCCTCTTGACTTCAGGCATCTATGCCAACCTCACTAGTTTTTGTAGTTGTACTCTACTGAGGGTGATAAATGATTCCTTCCCAAAACCTTTTCTTGGTAAAAATTGGATATGACAAGATTTATTTTGGGACATTAAAATAGTAGTTTATAATTAACTTTATACAAGTCTTGAATGAATTCTTGAAAGCATAGGTTCTATGTTCCCCAACTTTTTATGATGTTTTGTGTTTAGCTTATGCCCTTGACTTATTATGCAGTAGTTGTCCAATTCTCATACTATTGGTCTCTATCCTTCCGCTTTGGCTTTGCAATTTTTTATTTAATTGAATGTTCTTTTGGGGATTTTCAGTTGTAGAACATGTGATAATTGCAAGAATGATGACATTCATATAAAGTGAAAGTGCCCCATAGAATCTAATAAGTTTCTTCATTTGATTTTGAGTGGAAACCAGATCATATATCAATTTTGGGCTCTAACTTTAAGGAGTCTCCCCCTTAATCATTGTCTTTGCTACCTTTTCTCATTGTTGTTCAGGCCAAGCTTGCTGAAAGCACTTGATGTACAGAGAAGAAAATTTTCAGGGTTTCTTGATTCTTTTGAAATTGAAAACAAGAGAACAATATGGTTGCTAGTGAAGGCTTCATTAATGTTCATGATCATGGTACAGTAGTTGATAAGAAAAAAGTTAGAGTTCAATGCAAATATTGTGGTAAAGTGGTGAGTGGTTTCTTCCGTCTAAAGTGCCACTTAGGAGGTATACGTGGAGATGTTACTCCTTGTGAAAATGCTCCTCAAAATGTGAAGGAACTGTTTAGAAACAAATTACTTGAAAGGAAGATAGAAAGTTTAAGCAAGGAAGTTGATGAATTAAATAACCCAAATCTTCCCTGTAAAAGGAATTGCCGTCCCAACTTGAATAGTGTTAAGCACAATAAGCATGAAACAACTCAAACTGCCGGTTCTTGTGATGGGAGGCATGTTGATATGGACTCTGCACAGGAAGACAGTCTTACAGACAGTGCTCCTCTTCCCTATGGAAATACAGGTTCTCAAACAGCCATCAATTGCAAAGAAGGAAAAGTTTCATTATCAAGGAAAGCCCAAAAATGCATTGCTAGATTTTTCTATGAAACAGGTGTTGATTTCGGTACTGTCAATTCCCTTAGTTTCAAAGCAATGATAAATGCTACCCTGGGTAACGGTCAGATGGTGTATAACATCCCAAGTTGTCAGGAGCTAAAAGGGTGGATCCTTAAAGATGAGGTGAATGATATCCAAGATTATGTGAAGAAGATTAGGCATTCATGGGCAAGCACAGGGTGTAGCATCTTGTTAGATGGATGGATTGATGAAAAGGGTCGACACTTGGTAAATTTTTTGGTGGATTGCCCACAGGGTATTGTTTATCTTCGCTCGTCTGATGTTACATCTTTCATTGACGATGTTGATATGTTACAGTTGTTGTTGGATGGAGTTATTGAGGAGATTGGAATTGAAAATGTAATTCAAGTGGTGGCATGTTCTATAACAGGTTGGATGGGAGCTGTGGGCAAGCAATTCATGGATAGGTGCAAGAGAGTGTTCTGGACTGTGAGTGCATCCCATTGCATTGAGCTCATGCTAGAGAAGATTGAAATGATTGAGTCCATCAGAGGTATATTGGCTAAAGCCAAGTCCCTTACAAAGTTTATTTATGGCCATGAAACTGTTTTGAATCTTTTGAAGAAACATACTCTTGGCCGTGACCTAATTCGGCCCTCCAAAATAAGGTCAGCAATGCCCATTATGACTTTGGAGAATATTGTCTCAGAAAAGCTGCAATTAAAGAACATGTTTGCCTCACCTGAGTGGAACACATCAGTCTGGGCTTCTAGAACAGAGGGAAAGAGGGTAGCAGATTTGATGGAAGATAACTCTTTCTGGACTGGAGCTGGGATTGCCTTGAAGGCAACTCTACCGATTGTGCGTGTTTTATGTTTAATCAGTCAGGCTGATAAACCACAAGTGGGGTACATATACGAAACAATGGATCAACTAAAAGAGACAATTAAAGAGGAATTTAAAGGTAAGAAATCCCAGTACATGCCTTTTTGGAAAGTGATTGATGAGATTTGGGACAACTTTCTCCATAGCCCTATTCATGGTGCAGGGTATTATTTAAACCCAAGTCTCTTTTATTCAAGTGATTTCCTAGGTGATGCTGAGGTTGCCTTTGGTCTTTTGTGCTCTACTGTCCGCTTGGTACAAGATCAGAGAAGTCAAGATTTGATATCCCGACAACTTGAAGACTATAGACATGCTAGAGGTAGTTTTGAAGAGGGGAGTGCCATTAACCAAAGAACCAGCGACCCTCCTGGTAAGAGACCTCTATAGTTTGGCTTCTTGCTTGCTTATTGTTTGGTTTGGTTTGAGTCTGTCAAAAACCATGATTTTAAACTTGTATTTTTATGTAAATTGAACTACAGCTCTATGGTGGTCTCATTATGGAACAGAATATCCTGAGCTGCAGAGATTTGCCTTTCGAATTCTGAGCCAGAACTGTGACGGTGCTTCAAGATGCGAACTAAAGAGAAGTTTGGCCGAGAAGCTGCTTACAACTGGAAGGAATCCTATTGAGCAACAAGGATTGAGTGAACTGACATTTGTACATTATAATTTGCAACTGCAGCAGTTTCAGTCAGGCAAAAAGTGTGACATTGTGGCTGAAGAGATTGACCCAATGGATGATTGGATAGTTGATGAAGCACCAGAGATTGAGTCCCGAAATGTTCAATCTTCACGGATTAACTTGGGCTTCACTGAAGGGGCTATTAATGGGGATGGACCTTCTCGATTTCATGCAAAGAAAGAACCCTTGTAAGTGAATATAAAAGGTATAGTTGAAAAAGGATAGGGTATAGCAATGGAATTTGCACAGATATAGAACCATGACTTCCAACAAGTGTTTAAGGATTAGTGTTATAACGAACGTACATGGCATTTTTGTTTTCTCCTTCATGTACATATTTGTTTACAGTGTTGTTTGCGTGCATTAAATCTGTTAGCTTTTCTAATTCATAGGACATACAACCATACGGTGCGTGAGAGAGCAGAAAGTTGAGAGTAATTTTGCCTTCAATATATAGCAGTATAATGTCTATGGCAACCTTCGGTCAGAAAGTTTGAGAGCAAATTTGTCACTGAGAATGACTTTTGAGTTATTACATTTTGTTGCTCCATGTTTAACGTTTCTTGATCCCCATTATCAAATTGACTTATTTGAAGGCATTCGGAAGCTATGGCTAATATATTGATTTTGTCTTTGAACTTTACAAGAAATTGATTGGTTTTCGTACCAAAACTTTTGTGCTCTGCTACTTTATGTCGTTTTGTTTATGGCCATTATTTTTTTTTTTTTTTTTTTTTTTTATATGAACAAAACAAAAGGGTAGGGGGTGATTTGAGTTGGCATCTTCTACTTGGGTGTGACTATAGTGACATCTTATCTGTTGAGCTTAGGCCTTTGGGAGTAGAAGATTCGAATGAGTCATAGACATGCACTCAGCTCTATCAAGATTTATTCCATTCGATCTAATGGAAAGTGGATATGCTATTTATTTTAGCATCAAGTGATTTGACTTGAAACAATTTTTTGTTCTTTTAACTTTTCCTTTAAAAGGTTGAACATGTGGCATCCAATGGCCACACGCAGGGATAAACCTTAAAGACAAGAACTATATTTAGCCTATGAAAATTCTAATTTGTATATTCTACAACTACCAAATATAAGGGTCGTCAATGGGCCGGGTCGGGCCGGCCCGACCCATTTTTACTTGGCCCATGGGCACAATGGGCTGGGCATAATGGATTATTAACTAGTTAATGGGCCGGGTCGGGCTAGGCCGAAAGAGGAAACCTTAGCCCATGACCCTGCCCATGGGCAATGCCCATTTTGTCTTTAGCGAGTTGGGCTATCGGGTTGGGCCTAATGTGTCACCCATGGGCTTGTGTTAACATATTATTTTATTATTTTTATAAGGAATGAATCAATTTTTTATAAGGAAATAATCAATCTATTTTTTAAAATGAATTAATTAAAGAATTTAATACTTAATTACAAATTTTTTTACAGTCAAATCTATTTAATTTTTTGTTTTGTTGATGAAAACCTATTTAATTTTTTATTTATTAAGGCTTTAAATAGTTTTTTTTATTTAATTTTTATCTTTAATAAAAAAAATGTCAAATGGTTAATTCAAATTTGATAAACTACTAAAAAAATATATATTTAGTAAACTAAGTTTAGCACGATTACTTTAGATATCTTAATGGTTAAGGGAGTTCTCTTAAGAAATTCCACTATGATATCTCAAGATCACTCCTTCATACACTTCTTATATATTTTTGTTATGAATTATGAGTTATTAGGCTGGGCTAATGGGTTAGGCCAACGGGCTGGGCAGCGGGTTGGGCTACTGGGCTAGCCCATCGGGTACCCATGGGCATAAAAACTAGCCCATGGCCTGACCTACTGGGCTAGTGGGCTACCCATGGGCCTCAATAACAACGGGTCGGGCCGCCCATTAGGCCGGTGGGCCGTCGGGTTTCTGAGTCGGGCTGTGGGCCATGGGCTATTTGATGACCCTTAACCAAATATGTCAAATATGTCTAGTATTAGTCAATTGGGTATCGGACTAGTGGTAGAGTTAGGATTTGACTTTAGGTTGGGAGGGTAAAATATATATATGACACACAATTATGATATATTTAAAACTATTTTGAAAATTTTAAAATATATTAATTTGAATTTTTTGTGATATTTTAATGTAAGAAAGCTTACCAAAATATTGCATATTTATTATATTGTGTTTATCCATTAGGATTCTTATCACATGAATAATCCATTTTAAAAAAATTTCATGGTCAAAACTCAAGCTATAATGGAATGGTTTAGAGTAGATAAATAAATATCAATTGAAATTTATGTAAATTTATGTTATTTTGGTTAATAAAGACTCATAAAATGTTCAAATTGTAATGATTTAAAAATATATTACGAACAATTAAGAGCCTTGTAACTTATTTGGTAAATTTTTTGCATGGTTTTAAAAATCGAACCGGAGGCAAAACCGAATTTGCCTCCGGTTCCCAGTTTTTGACCGATTTTTACTGGTTTTGGGCATTTTTTCGGACTAGACTGGCCTCCAGTTCCTTGTTCAACTAGTCGAACTAGTCGATCCGGTCCAGTTTTTAAAACATAGGTCTTTTGTTTAAATTCTACTGGCTCTATCAAAAAGGAGTTTTGTAGGCCACTTAACACCTCCTTTTTTTTTCTTTTTTTTTCTTTTTTATATCTTTTCTTATTCTGAGAAAGAAGACTTCAAATTTAATTAATCAATAGACAAATCAACCTAATAAGCAACTAAGGTGTACGACAGGACTTCTTCTATCCACACTGAATAACTAGTAACATGGCGTGCTTGCCTAACTAGGATATGAGCTACAATATTACATTCTCTACAAACATGAGAAAAACTAATACATTGAAAAGATTCAGCAATAGCTTTTACCTCTTGGATTAGAAGACCAAACGAAGCTGAGGATAGTGAATCTTCCATCAATTAGTTCATAAGAATTTCAGAATCTCCCTCAAGAATAGCAGAATCTAGCCCCAGTTCTAAAGCAAACTCCAAGGCTGTTACCGCTGCCATAGTTTCAATTTCCAACATAGTTAAAGGAAGAGGAATGGAATGAGACAATGAGGCCATGACCAAACCTTTGCAGTCTCGAATGATTACTCCTATCCCAGCTTTGTCCAACGTGGTAAACAAAGCCCCGTCAAAATTTATTTTGTAAATGCCGTCCTGTGGAGCTGTCCACTTGACTCTCGACCTAGTTGCTTGTGGTTGGACTGGTGGTTGGGCTGTCCAAAACTCCTGAAGAGCATCTATGGCTCACTGAAGCACCTGGTCATGTGAGAAGCCCGGTGGTGAGAAGCGGCCTTATTACGCCTGAACCAGATTGCATGTTATCATCGCAAACAGTTTTAGAGTTGCGTCCTGATTCTTTCAAGCACCACGGACAGCACTTGAGCAAAATCTGATTGTGTTGAAACTTGTCTGAATTACCATTGAGGATATGCATCCAGATTTTGAATAGCTTGGGCAAGACCATAGTGCATGTAGCATGTAGAACATCCTTGCCTTGATAGAGCAAGAAGAGCATATAAATCATTGATACGCATCGTCTCAATAGATTTGCTTTTGTTGGCAGTGCATTGCGACATGCTTGCCATAAAATTTTTATTAATTTTATTCGACACCAAGGATGAGCTCCAAATTTGTTTCCATGGTGGCTTGGGCAGAATGGGTGGATTGAAGGTTGGTGAATAAGGCAGTGTGACTCGGATTTGAGGAAAAAAATAGCCCGATTTGGCGGAATATTGTCCGATTGCGCATAGGGCCAGTATTGAGCATCCTCTGAATGTCCACAACTTAAGGGAAATTTTTTGACCAACTCTGCATCTGTGGACTAAGGGCAGTTAGATAAAAGATTGGAATCCCATGTACATGAGAAGAGATCAATTAGAGTACTATAGCAGCATCTTGGAAAT
>NW_027069683.1:953598-1073414 GCF_002906115.3 Quercus suber | reverse complement strand
TCCAGGTTAGGGGCCAAGTTACAACTCTAATATATTTATTAAGACAACCCCCACATACACTTATACACACGCTTTTTTATTATATAAACACACTTTTTTATTTGATAAGTTATATATACACACACCAAACAAAAACAAAAAGAGCTTAGTAATTTTAATGAAAATTATGTTTGGTGGCGATCTTTCATAAAATAAAATTCATTTTTACTATTTTTATATAGTGAAATTCTTAAAAAATTTCATTTTCGATACAAATTATCAAATTTTATACTAAAGTAAAAAATCTTTCAATTGAACTAATAAATTTTTAAAAACATAAATGATCCAAAACTTGGAGGAATAAGTTAAGATTCAAACATATTTGATGCTATCTTGCTCTAACCCATTATGTAGTAACTAAAAAGACATTTCATGTATAGTTTTAGTAACATTATTTTTTTTAATGAGTCAATGACTTGTTAATTGCCACATAACTGGTTGAAAAAGATATAGATTCAAATATGTTTAGTGCCAAACTTTATAAAATATTTAATAGATATAAGAGCATATTTTACAATAAAAAAATAGAATTGTGAAAAATAATGTTATGTCTCTATAATTATTAGACCAATTTTTTTTTTTTTTTAAAAGCATCATTGGACTAAATCAAAAATTTGGGGGGCCAACTCTTATTTTTGTAGACTAAATTTTGAAAAAATTAAAAAAATTATATATATATATATATATTTAAAAAAATTTCAAAATTTGGGGGGGGGGGGCCACCCTTACACGTAGCTACACCCCTGATCATGGGTAAAACCCAATCCAAACCTAACAGTACTCAAAAGTTTAATCAAGCACACAAACCTAAAATGCATGAAACATTGTTATAATGCAATGAGGTTGCAATGCATGAGCATATAACAACAAAACAACATAACCCAACCCAAAAAATTTCACAAAAATCTCAAAAACACCAAATTTTTTTTTAAAAAAAAAAACCCCAAAACCTAGGTCTAAAGGCATGAAATGTATGAGAAAGAGAGGATTTAGAGGTCATACCACAAGAATGAGGCTTGAACTAGGTTGAAAACTTGATTGGAGTGAAGATTTGAGTGAGGGAGAGAAGATTGGATTGACAGAGAGAGATTTCTATCGAGAGAGATGTGAGAAAGTGAAATCTGAATCGTGCCTCAGCTATATATAAAAAGCATAGCTTGATGGATCGAGGTTCCTATTGAGAATTTTTCAAGCACTAAATCTTGACAAAAATGAATCTGTTGAGGTGCTATCGAGGATCTGTGACGGCAAAAGAGTGTCTTGATGGATCGAGAATTTATCGAGCAGACAGAATGCATAGAAATTTGGCTCGATGAATCGAAGAAGTTTTCAAGAACTATCAAGAAAAGAGAAAGAAGGCTCAATAGAAAGAGAATTTGTCGAGTAGCTGTCGAGCTTAAAGAAAATGAGTTTTTCAAAGGAGGAAAAACACATAAAGATGAATGCAACAAGCAAACTACCCAATTAAAGATCCAATCAACATGTTAAGCTCTCAAGACATCTCTTAACATATAAGCATAGCATCCATAGATCTAACCAATTTTATATTTTAAAAACACGTTAAGATAGTTTAGTGAGCATATATTAACATGTGAATTCCTTGTGATGACCAAATCGCATTGTACCTGCATATGTATCAAAAGTAGCAAAGAGTTTTGCGTGTTGTGTGTGAAACATAACATGTGTGCACAAGTACCTTATATTATGATGATTTGAGATATGAGAACATCTAATACACTCACACACAATTATAACTGTTTGATGGAAACTATCACTTTTGAGGTACATCATATAATTCTCACATCTCCTAGAAAAACGCTTGCAATCATTTTAAAAGCATTTTGATTCTTTTTGCTTTTATATTTTTTCATATTTTCTTTTTGAACATATCATGCATGGGCATATAAGAGAGAGAAGAAATACTCAATTATGTAAGCCAAGAACATCACAATTTTCCTATACTGGAGCATACAGATGTTATACATGATTGGCGGGTTTTAGTAGTGAGATGGTTCTTTATGCCTTTCTCTTAGGATTTTCTAGACCTTCCTATCAAAAAGAATTATATGAGTATGAGACATAAGAGACAATCTTAATCGTACTCATCACAAACACAAGCTATAAAGCTCACTTGCTCAGTTGTGCATTTAGATGCTCATCTAAGCTATAAGAGATACAAAGTTTAAAAACTTTGTTTCAATGGCCATCCAAGGTACACAAGTACCAATAGACACATACACACATTGTTTTTGTATTTTTCTGATTTTTTAATTTTTAATTTTTTTTTTTTGAAAAACAAATAAAGCAAAATTGAAAACAACCAAAACAAAAACATGAAAACATACAAAGTATAAAACTAGATTGACTTAAAAACAACTAAGAAACCCAAACAGACAAGCAAGACATGCAAGCAAGGGGAGAGATAAAATAAATAAATCACTTGGAGCTTTTTTCCTTCCACACTTTAGAATTGGAGGAAGGACCTTTCCTTTTTGCAGACCTTTGATCTTGAGGTAAGGGGGGAAGAATTGAATCCATTAAGGTTTGAAAGGAACATAATGGCCTTAAGAAGATCTCCCAAAGGAGCTAAAGAGGATGGAAACTGATTCTAGTTTCTTGACGAGAGCATACTATTGCTTTGTTGAGTGGCTAACCACTTATAGCAATATGGACGTGTATGCCCTAAAGCTCCACGGTGATGACAAAAATGCGGCTTCTTTTGTTGAGACTTTTTGTTGTTTTTCTTCTTAGTCCTAGGGTTTCTAGTCTCTTTCTTTTCAACCTTACGAGATGCTCCTAGAATAGATTTGTCTTAATCTATGTTCTCACTAGCTATTTCAGTTTTAGGTTCATTGTTCTCAAAATTAACATTATCAGCAGGTGAGACAAACATAGTTGTACTAGAGGAGGCAATATTAGGAGAAGAGAAATCATACCCCAAATTGGTTTTGTCAGAAGTGGCTTTTTGAAAACTCAGCATCTCATCGAGTTTTGCACTGGAATTCCTCTCCAATTGATCTCTAACCTAGAATATTTTTGCCTTAAGCTTCTTTGTCCTTTCAGCCAAGAAATTGTTCTCAAATCGCAATGCTCCAATGGTTTGATTGGCTTCATCAACCTTGGCAGAGAGCTCCTTTCGATCTAGTTCCATATCACTCAGCTTCTTGGTAGCCAGCCTATATAGTTTTTTCATACTTCTCAAAAATCTTGTATAACTTTGCACAGACTGTATGGATGTCATCCTGTTCATCCATCTTCTAAAACTTGGATTCCACCAAGTCCTCTTCTTCATCCACTGCTTCTATGATCCCCTCAGTAGGATCCATTATGGTGGTGAAAGCACTTAAGATTCCCTCGTCATCATTGTCATCTGACTCAGTCTCAGGCTCAGTATTACTCAATGAAGTAGCAAGAGTCTTGCTTTTCCCAATTAACTTGAGATATATTAGACATTCTTGTTTCATGTGTCCAAAACCTTGACGTTCGAAGAACTTTGGTTCGGAGGGAATAGTATACTAACCGCCATCCTTAGCATCCTTCTGCCCTCTGTCTTGACTTTTGAATTGAGAAGAACTGAATTGCTTATGGTCCTTGTCAAAACCTTTCACACTAGCATTCTTCATGAACTTCTTGAACTGCCTTGTGATGTAGGACTTCATCTTGGAATCTTCATCTTCTGAAAACTCATCAGTCTCGTTACTTTTGGCCTTTAGTGCTGTGTTCTTACTTTTGGTTCCTTTCCTAAGTCTAGTCAAACCCAATTAATAGGTTTACAAGTTTCCAATTAACTCTGTCAAAGGAATAGAGCCAATATTCTTTGATTCTTCAATGACAGTGATCTTGGAATAGAATCTTTCAAGTAGAGACTTTAGCACATTTCTTACGACCTTGGGTTCGAGAATAGTTTCCCCAAGATTAAATGTTGAGTTGACTATATCCTTGGGTTTGGTATAGAACTCATCGAATAACTCATCCTCCTCCATTTTGATCTCCTCAGAGCTTGTAGTAAACCTTTGAAACCTGGAATCTTTAACGGCCTTAGTTCCTTCATAGGTCGTCTGGAGAATGGTCCATGCTTCCTTTGCAGTTTCAATCAAGGATATTTTCTTAAACTCCTCATTCGTGATTGCACTGAAAATGGTGTTCAATGCTCTGCTGTTGAAGTTTCCCACTTTGATCTTTGCATCATCCCAATCAGCCGGCGCTTCCTTTGGCTTAGTCCAACCAATCTTCACAACTTGCCACACTTTCTCATCTAAAGACTATAAAAAAAAAAACTTTCATGCGTACTTTCCAGTATGTATAGTTAGTGCTATCAAATAAAGAAGGTATAATAAGAAACTATCCTCTATCCATGACAAATAGGGGTCAATAGATCACATAGCAAAGATTAAAACCTAATTAGAGTGTGCTTGCTCTGATACCACTTGTTAGGTTAAAATGAATTGACCCCTTACAAATTAATTAATTACACAAGTTAATTAATTAGTTTCAATTACATGCAATAGCATGGTAGCACAAACAAATCACCAATTATACTAAATGCAGCGAAAAATAAATTTGACACGGGTGATTTGTTTACGAATGAGGAAAACCACCGAGGCAAAACTCCATCGGGTTGGTTACTACTCCCAAAAATTCACTATTATCAATTACAAGTAGTTACAAGTATAAAGAATCTTATCAAACCCTTTGGCCTATTCCGAAATACCAACTTACAGTTGAAACCTTACCCCAATACCCAATTGGACTTGTATTGAAGCGGCAATCTTTCCGTCTAATGTACGAATCTCAGTACATGACTAACCAATGATACATAGATTCCAGTACGTGACTAACTCACCAACTTGAAGAAGATTGTTGGCTGCAAAATTCTTCACTTCATCAACAATGAAGATCAAGAGGCTCCTTGGTCACAAAACTCTTGATGTAAAGACGCAATAGCTT
Organism: Quercus suber; assembly: GCF_002906115.3. Taxonomy (NCBI): domain Eukaryota; kingdom Viridiplantae; phylum Streptophyta; class Magnoliopsida; order Fagales; family Fagaceae; genus Quercus; species Quercus suber. The sequence goes on along the minus strand of NW_027069683.1, from coordinate 1,068,428 downwards.
CTTTAGAGAGAATAATGAACTAGATCACTTTCTGCATATATTCTCCTTGTATGACGATCTCTAAAATAAGCCTTATATATGTCTTTGGTTGTGAGAAAAGAAACCTTACACATACATGTCAACTAGGGCTAAAAATCAGATCTGAAAATTCTGATTTCGTAGATCTCAACAAATTCAGCTTCTGTCGAGTTTCTGTCGAGCTTTGTTCTTAAATCTCGATAGATACTGTTTTTGTCGAGATATTTGTTGAGTTTTAATGAACAGCTCTTCTTCACTTGTTTCTTGGTTAGATCTTCATGGCTTTAACACTTGACTTAAACAACATGTTTCTTGAAGTCTTAAACTTATCATAGATCTACCCAATTACAAATAAAATGCATTTTGTCAAAAGATTAGCCAATTACAAAAAATATGTCCATAACAAGGTTTACTTTAGTGGTGAGATTATCCATCCATTTAATTCTTGAGTTTTTTCTTATTCCATATAACCCAGAAAATATAAAAATATATACATCAAGCCCTCCCTCATTCATCATATAGGATAAGTTTGATTCGACCATACTTTTTCGATATCACTTTTCAAAACATCCCACATCAGATTATTTATTTTACACTACATTTTATTAAAATAGCAATTTTTGTTGATCTTTTTTGTAATTGTTTCTCTTTTTTCACATACAACAACCACTATCCACTCTCTTCATTCTCGAGATACATATATAAATAATAAAAAACTAAATGCAAAATGAATAATGTTAGTGCAAAGTTACATTGTTATTATAGTTGTGGATAGATTTTACACAACATACCTAAACTAATGCTAAAGGTTTGGGTTTATTACTACTACTACTACTATTAATATTAATATTATTATTATTATTATTATTATTATTATTATTTATCAAAGGTTTTGGAGGTTGGTTGGGCAAAATGTGGAATCTTTTCTATTTTACAAAGACTAATGTGAATACTCTTAAGACTATTCTTAATTGTTTTCTCCACAACCATATTTTTTTTAATTATTAATAAAATAATATCATTTCTCAAAAAATAAAATCAACAAAGAGGTCTATTGCTCCTACATCCCCCCCTTCCTCTATGTCTCTGTATGTGTCTTTGGATGATTAACAATTCACAAAATGTCAATCTCAAACTCGTTCCTACCAGAGGAGCTGACCTCTACACTATCTCCGTCTCTTGTCAACGCCTCCACCGACTCTCCAACAAACACTCGCTTTGGTCTCACCTTCTCTCCTCTGCCTTTCCCTCTTATTCTTCTTCTTCATTGACCAACTCTAGCACTGAAACCCTTTATAAAGAATGGTAGTGATTTCTATTTGGTTAATGAAACAGGGTTGTTTTGTGTGTTTTTGTATTTGGTAAAAGTATTTGTTGCTGCTGTTGATGGTGTTTAGGCTTGAGAGAGATAGAGAGAAGAAGTTAGCGTGACGATCGAGCGTAAAAAGGAGAGTCAAATTATGGAGCATACTAGAAAGATTCGAGAGATCAAGACTCGATTGTGTTATAAGAACCAAAAATTGAAGACATCTGTTTCTAAATTATCACATTTACGATTAGTTAGGTATTTGTTTATGTAATCGAATATGAAATTTTGACTTAATTTAATGTAGTCACCAAAAATTGAGAAATATAGAATTTTAGAAAGAAAGTTGCACCTTATTTTTCAAAGACAAAATACTGTGGATTACAAGTTTTTGTATAACCTGATTGCAAATATTATTGATAACTTGTAACCAACTTGACTTCTCTTCTTGCAATCTTATCCAACTAAGTAACTAATTTAATTCGACTTCAAGCTAAGATTACCATGTGATTGCAAGAATTATACCTACACAACTATAGTACATTACATGTTTGGGTTTATTACAATTTAGTCACACCTCAACCAATATTAATATTATACATTCAATTATTAGTTGTAGTATGTGTTTTACCCAAAAAGTACTTGATAATATTTCACGGTACACATAACCGGTCAAGGTGCAGACTAGTGGGTTGTAAACCCAGACAAATTAGGTTTGATTCCCATTAGGAGTTCCATTGGCTTACCTGATACATGGTTATAGTGGATGAGGTTGTATATTTGTGATTTACTTCTCGAAGATGGGTCCAAAGGCCCATGGCTTGGTGAGATTCTATGTCATAAAAAAAGAAAAAGAAAAAAATATATGTCTTAATAGGCCAATATTAAAATATAGTCAAATAAAAAATGTCGCTAGAATGAAATTAACTAGCCTTTTGCATTGGTTAAAAAAAAAAAAAAACACAACAACAACTACAACTTTGGTCTTTTTTTAATTATAAAAAAAGTGTAAAATAACTAATAGTGACATGTAACACATAGGATATTAATTATTAGCTGGATATGCTTCTTATCCCCCTGCCTCCCAACAAAAAAAAAAAACAGCTCAGTAGAATAAGTAATGGTGACTTGATCAAAAAGGGTAAAAGCTAATATTGGTAATATGCCACCTACGGGAGATAGCGATATCCAATAAAAACAGTGGTCCCATCAATTCAAGTCAAGCATTCCGAAGAGTCAAGACTCCGAGTGGCTTTCCCTGTTTATTTATAGGTTGTTTCTATCATCATTCTTTTATTATCTCTTGATACAGAGAAGTATTACTATATATAAAATTTTTACAGCAAATTATAAATGGTAAATTGATAACATTTCTAATTTAAATATATCTACTTTTTTTTTGTTCATTAATAACAATCTGTCACATTGTAAAAGTGTTATGCAAATACTATTTCTCTTTTATATATATAAGTAATATAACCCATCATATTTTCAATTGCAACCATCTCTATCTTCTTCTTTTTCTCTCTCTCATATAGATAATATGGAAGCTCACAAGTTGAGAAGTGTTATGTATAGGCTAGCAGTAGTAGTTGCAGTGATAATGTTGCTTCAAAATCCAGTGTTGGGTGCAACAGATGAGTGTGTTTATTCAGGTATCATAAACCTTGGAGACTCGAATTCTGACACAGGAGGTTTATCAGCAGCATTTGGACAAGCCCCATATCCACATGGAGAGACCTTTTTCCATGCCCCTGTTGGTCGCTTATGTGATGGCCGTCTGATCATTGATTTTATAGGTTTTCTTTTTCTTTTATAATATTAATCTTTTAATTAGCACTATTTGATATACTTTCCACCATAGCAAATTACTCTTCAGAACTGCCATTCAAAATTTCATAACTTTTTTTTTTTACCAGAAAATTTTCTTAACTTCAAATATATTGTACTTTTGTCAATTTGCATTGAGCACCAAGGCATGGTTTTTATTTTATTTTAATAGCATTGACGACATAGAAGGAAATAGATAAATAGTGTAGAAAGTAGAAAACACTTCTCATTTATTTATTTATTTATTTTAATAGCATTGACGACATAGAAGAAAATAGACTTTTTATTTTTTAATAATAGTAAATATTTTAACCCACACAAAAGGAGGAGAAGATCTTAAAGAAACTGAAAGTGGTATATATCACAAAAAACTTAAGTAGGGTAGAAAATAAACCATACTTCTCATTTATTTTCCTTTTGTCAGAATTCATTAAAATAACATGGCCAAAAGTGAAAAATTATTAGAATTTATCAGTAAAAAAGGAGAAGTGAGATATTTGCAAAAGAAAAAAAAATAATGAAAGAAAGAAACACCATGCTACTTTGGCTGGAGAGGAATTCAAATCATCTAAATTTCCTAGGGTACTTTATCAAATATATTTTCTTAAATCTTAACTATTCTTTAATGATTTAATAGTCTGGATTTTGTTATGTCGTCATTTTACTAACAATAATTTTAATTGTTTTGTTTGCAGTATTATTTTATTATTTTAAGAGTACTATTAGTAAAATGCTGATATGACAAAATCTAAACTTTTAGATTATAAAAGAGTAGTTAGAATTTAATAAAATTTATTGTTAGAGTACTTTAGGAAATCTAAAGGATCTGAATTCAGTAGAGACCACGTGAAGCGGATATTTGTCCACATTCTTTTTTTTTTTTTTTTTAGCTAAATTATTTGTCAGCATTTTGATTAGTTTATCTTTAAAGTTCTTTTAATCGGGACATCATCAACCAACACTCTGTATAAAGACAGGGAAAAACATAAATAAAAACCACCGCCAAGCCCCCATCTTTTGAAAGATATTATTTCAATATATTTTTACTTTGTAAATAATTACTCCCTGCACCATTAATTTATTTTAAAAGGAAATATTAATAATGGTAGGACTAATTTGTAATTTTCGATGAAATTAGATGGTTGGCTGCTTAGACTAAAGTGTAAGAAGCATGTGGGTTCTAGTTAGCTCAACTGGTAAAGTCTTTGATGATTGTATAAGAGATCTGGGGTTCAATCTCCGCCTACACTAAAAACTAATTGGTGTCTTGGTCTGATGATAAAGAACTATCATTAGAAATAGACACTTTAGGTTGAAACTTAAAAAAAAAAAAAAAAAAAAAAAAAAGTGTAAGAAGCGTACTATAAACCAAGTAATAATTAGAAGACTCATATGCTAGGGGGAAATTTGGGATATTTGTCACAAATGCACATTTGAGTGTCGAATAATATTAGTTTTATATTTCTTCCTAACTTTTATATTTCTTCCTAACTATGTATGTCGCCATTAGTTTCTTACTGTGTGACCCACTTTTTGTATCCATTTTAATTTAGCTTTTTAAAAGTAAGATATATGTTAGATATTTTAATGCTAAAAATAGTATCGTCCTGTTTGGTAAGAGTGTTTAAATATAGTTTTTTTTTTTTTTGTGCAATCCATAAAATGGTGGGTTCCACACTTGAATTTATTGTTTGACTAATATTTTTTAAATATAATTTTCAAAAAATTGTATCCTATTTTCCCGATTTAGAATAAGATTTTGAAAACAGCTAAATGGGTGTTTTCAAGATACAAAAAATGTTTATAATGACATAGTTATAAATAAATTAAAAACAATGGACCCCACATTACTCTTTTATCTATTAAATTAAGGAACTTATCTTTATCCCAAAAAGAATTCACACCCTTTAAATTTGAAACTTAATGTTTTTAAAAAAAAAAAAAAGTACACGATGATCTCTATTCTCTTATCATTATCCACACAAAAAAAAAAAAAAAAAGAGTAATCTATAGATTCTACACATTACTTTTTGTAATTTTTTTTTAAATCTCAAAAATAGAAATGGTCTCCCAAACAAATTTTTTTTTTTTTTTTTAGTATTTTGAAAATTGTTCTTAAAAGTGGGAGCCAAACACGTAAAATATAAAAATTATTATCTGAAAACTAGTTTCAAGTTCAATTTTTTGAAAATTGTTTTTATATTGTTTTGAAAACAAAAACAGAAATCCTCCTATCAATCAGACCTGTAAGCATTGTGTTAGACATATTGTATTAAAATTAATTGGAGTGGGAGAAATGAAAGAAAGTGTATTTAAAAAAAAAAAAAACTAATTTATGGACGAAAACAAATTTTTAAATAAAGTTTAGGGTGGCAAAAACAATAACTTGTCCTTTTATATTACATTGGTTTGATGAGATACCTGATGGTTTTCTATTTTCTAATAAGGTAACAAATTAAAATCCTATAATTTCAAAAGAAACAAATTAAACTTTCAACTTATATTAAAATTTAAACACAGTTTTGTTCCACTTAAATGGTTTGAGGTTTAATTTGTTAAGATTTGAAATTTTAGGGTTCAATTTGTTATTTTTGAAAGTATAAGATGTAATTTGTTACTTTTTAAAACTTCATAATTTAAATTGTTACTTCATAAACTATAATGTTTAATTTTTTACACTCTTAAACTATAAGATTTAAATTTAAATTTTCTTAATTATCGACTTTTTATAACATTTACTTATTTGATTGGGGTATTTCAGCTGAGAGCCTAGGACTACCATATTTGAATGCTTTCCTTGATGCCGTTGGATCCAACTTCACTCATGGAGTTAACTTTGCAACTGCTGGATCCAGCATATTACCCCAAACTAGAACTCTTAAGCAAAGTGGTTTTAGTCCTATCTCTTTGGATGTTCAGTGGGCTCAATTCAATGATTTCCATCGTAGAACCCAAATTTTTCGTCAAAAAGGTAATAAATTCACATTTTGGTTCAATTTTACATGCTAATGCTTTACTAATAATAAAATCTATGGCATTCTTATTATGAATCTTTTGGATGATGCCTTGCCTAGAAAGCATTTTTCAGGAATTATTGCCCAAGCCAGAATTGTTTTCTAGTGCTTTATATACAATCGATATTGGTCAGAATGATTTGACATCAGCCCTTTTCCTTAACAAGTCTACCGATCAAGTTAAAGCAGCTGTTCCTGAAATGATGGATCAGTTCAAAAATATCGTTAAGGTATGCGGATATAATGTTTTTGAATCATGATTGATGTTTTATATACAGACCTACTCGTGTGAAAAATCTTTAACTCTCCTAATTGGTTTGGATGAATGTTTTTCTGTAGGTTTTAGTTAGCTTAACTAGTGAATAAGAGACGGGCCCGTTTGGTAGAGGAGTTTGAGTAATGTTGTTTGTAGTTTTTTGAAATACGTGTAGGTGAAAAAGTGTGTGAAAATTTGTTTAATGTTGTTTAAAAATTAAAAATGTGTTATTTAGCTACTCTACCAAATAGGGCCTAAGATTTAATTCCTGCTTACACCAAAATTGATTGGTACCTTGATCTGATAATAAAAATCTATCATTGAGAACAGACGCTATAGGTTGAAATTATTTATAAAACTAAATAAATAAATAAAAGACTAATACTTCTATCATAATATATATATATATATATAGATCGTGAATGAATGGGTCTCTATTATTACAAGTGATGTTGAGATCATGTTAGCTTTATTTTGGCTTAGGAATAGAATATGTTAAAATTGAAGTTAAATGATTAAATTTATCATTTTCTAATCATTTTTTTTTTTTTACAAGAATCAGTAATTTAAAACAATAATAAAGAATCTCACATGTTACAATTATGAATAAATTTTTAAATTCAAGATGATTTTCTTGTAATGGTTTAGGATTTTGAGAGATTTAATTTATCTCAATAGAAAATTGATTTTTGATGTACTTTACTTAAATGTACATTGGTTGGTATATATCGTAGAATGTATATGGTCAAGGAGGAAGGTCATTCTGGATACATAATACGGGTCCCGTTGGTTGTTTGGCGTACGTGTTGGTACGACTGCCAGTCAAGGCCGCACAATTGGACCATTTTGGATGTGCAACTCCTTTCAATGATCTTGCTCAACATTTCAATAGTAAATTAAAAGAAGCTGTTGTCCAACTTCGAAAGGATCTTCCACTTGCTGCATTCACCTATGTTGATGTTTACTCGGTGAAGTACAATCTCTTTACTCAAACAAAGAGACTTGGTAAGCCCTCCATATATCCCCCCATAAATGATATGATATGATTTTTGAGCTTTCTCAATTTTCAATTCTCAATTTCTAATTTCTTAGCTTATATAACCATTCTCTCGTCTAATTTTATAATTTGTTGATTTTTGTAATTTTGAGTAGTCATTGTAAAGTGGTGGGTCATACTAGGCATAAAATATTCACCATTCATAATCACATAAGTCAACAAATTGTGAAATTGAATATTTAATTGGTTGTATTTCTAGAAATATTCATTGACTTATTCTAATAATGTTAAACAAGAGACCTCATATATACTAATTAAGGATACCTTGTGAGTTAGAAATTAAGATGGTAAAATAACTAATTAAGGATTGGGAAGCATATGAATCCAAATCTTCTTTCCCACAAGGGAAAATTCACCACAGCATTTTTCCTTTTACAATCATCAACTTTCTTACCTCCTCAATCGGCTGGCTAACTTTAATCTTTAAGTAGCCTCACTTGATTTTGATTTTCAAAGAGTCAAAGACTTTTAATACTTTAACCATTACTTCTTCTTTTTTTCTCAGTTCCTTTTCCCTCTCGAGTAAGTTATAATGCAATATTACACGCATAATAATGCATTAGCCAAATGGACAGTCAATTCTTTGTTGGAAAGTGAATTGCTTGGGGGGGTTGTGGGGTACGTGCTCTCTCGGTGATACACTATTTTGTTTTGATTTATGACTTCGTAATTGGTTGGTTTTTTGGTTTCTGGGGGATTTGTTGGTTTCTTTCATGTTTTCTTAATTTCTTGTTCAATGTACGTAGTGGGTTATACTATTATCTTTCTCTTGATATATATGGTTTCTATTAAGAAAAAAATGATACTAATTAAGTACCTTACTGCAACTATGTTCATGAAAGATTAAATAATAAATGATATATATAGTTTTTTTTTTTTTGTTTTTGTTTTTTTTATAAGAAGTTGAACTATAAGATTCTTTTTTCTTTTTTTCTTTTTTCTTTTTTGAGAAACTGAACTATAAGATTCTTGATAATGTGTAATGTCTAGATTAGGTTATATAATTAATTCTTCTTAAAAAAAGGTTATATAATTAATTGCAGCATGTAATTCTTAACTTTGATATTATATATATTATTATACTACTACAAATTAAATATAATTTTCTAATCCAAACTGAATTTATGAAGAATTAGTGATTTCATAATTTTCAAAGATTTAGTGGAACTTGTAAATAATTATAATTATTATAGATCCAAAGTTAAGCATTACAAGTTTATAATTATATCCTTGAAAGCCAAATAAAATAAACTTTATTAAATCAGAGCTTGGGGTAGTAAGGGAAAATTGGAAATTGACACTGCCTTAACTGGAAGTCACATCTAAGTTGAACATTATTATTATTTTTTTTTAATTTTTTATGTTAGTATCAATATCTTTGTTTGTAACTATATATAACATGAAATTTTCAGGGTTTAAGGAATCACTGAAAACTTGTTGTGGTTTTGGACGCAAGTTAAACTACAACAAGGATGTGGTATGTGGAGCGACTAAAAAGGTGCATGGCAAAGAAGTTTTAGTAGCGAAAGCATGCAAAGATCCATTAGTTTGGATTAACTGGGATGGTGTCCACTACACTGAGGCCGCTAACAAATACGTTTTTGATCAAATAGTTGGTGGTTCATTTTCTGATCCACCCATTCCAGTCAAATTGGCCTGCCATAGGCATTAATTTAAGCAGGGCATTCCAGTCATATTTTATAAGCCTTGTTAGAAATAAATAAAAAATAAATGCTAAAGGTATTACAAATTGTTCACAATATAATATGATAATAACTGCGATTAATGATGAACTTCAATAACATAATTAATGAATATTTGATTTTTTTTTTTTTTTTTTTTGTGATTAGTAACATGTTACTTTGTAAGCCTATAGCAAAATAACTTGTAAAAGAATCTGACAAAGACCACCTTGCTAAGACGTGGAACTTCGTTAGCATTCTTGTACACCCAATTAAACTCCAGCAGCTTAAATCTTGCATATAGCAATCTGACCTCATTGAAAAATTAGCAATTCTCCAATGCACTAATTTGGATTTGTTGGTCATTGCCTTGACACAATTTTTGGAATTACCCTCAATTACCAGGTTCTTAATCTGCATTTGACTTGCTAATTCCACTGCACACATAAAAAGCTTTGGGTTTCGCTTGGACAGGAACTTTACTTTAGTATTCACTGTTTTTGAGCAAGGCTAATACCAATTGCCCTCTCTATCTCTAGCTATCCCACTATAAGACTTGGTCCAAGGGCACATATAGGAGCTAGGCTTCATACGTGACTTTCATATCAAGTTAATGTAACATGACACAAAATGACCATAACAATATATAGGAGGTCTTCAAAAAAAAAAAAAAAATCGTTCATGAGCCCCAGATGTCTCAGGCATACACTACACATTAAAACAAGGTTGTCATTGGGAACAATGTTCTATCCTACAATGTGGTAGGAAGATGAGAAAAGCGAAGCCACGAACATTAATGAAAGTCTATATTTTTTTTGATGAACGGAAAATTTTATTGACAAACAAAAGAACGAAGCTAATAAGAGTTCATAATTAATTACATCCATAAAAGGGCTAGGAGCATAACCCTGACCAAAACAACCAGCTAATTTTTTCCCTAAACACCAAGAAGCTAAAACATGGGCTGCTTTATTTGATTCTCTAGGACTCCACCTGAAAACAAATTGCTGGCCACGGAAAGCCCACGATAGGGTTAGGGCCGGTTCAATGGTATAAGCCATTGATGCGGCCGCCTAAGGCCCCAAGTGAAAAAAATGCCTCTAAATTTTAACCAATAGTATTAATTAAGCCAAAATATTAACCATTAAATAAAATAATATTTTCTTATTAAATGAAAAACAAATAAAGAAGAGAAAGAAATGCTATGTCCATAACATTTTTCACAATATTTTTACAAAAAAATCTTAATAACAAATTGTTAAAGGTTGTTATTGACAACAAAAAAATAATTTTAGTGGTAGGTTCAACTAGAAAACAAGAAGCAACTTAACACCTAAGATTTGTCATGAAAAATATTCTGAATGTTGCATTTCTAAAAGAAAAAAGAACAGGAAGAAAGCAATTTATAAAAAAAAAAATTCATAACATTTTTCACAATAGTTAAGTTAGCAAACTTTTATTAGTTTTCAACTAGATTCACCACTGACATCATACTTTTAATGACTACTATCAATCTGCCACATCAATAAATGTAAAAAGTTTTGTCAAATTTTTTTGTGTTTATAAACTATTTAAAAAAAAAATTCTATGTGGTTCATGTTGATTAATAGTAATTTTATATATGAAACAAGATAATCAATTTTCGCCTTAGGCCTCCAAATGCATCAAGCCGCCCCTGGATAGGGTATTCGCAGTTATGGCTGAGATTCTCCAAGGCACTTCATCAAAGGGGGCTTTGAGAGCATCAATACAAGCTTTGGCATCGCTCTCAACCACTACAAACTCAAAACCACGAATAACAGCAACGTAGGTTGCCAAATTAATGGCTTCAGCTTTTGCTTGGATAGGGAGGGTGGTTTCCACCCGTTTGGACACAGAAAAAATCAGATCCCCCTTCCAATCCCTTGCCACAATGGTAATGAATGAATGATCTAACCCCACCGCCGCATCGCAATTAATTTTAACAGCTCCATGCTCAGGCCTTATCCAAGAAATACAAGGTCTAGGCAACACAGAGGGGGCATCAGTGAGCACAGTTCTATGTTCATAGAATTTTTTTAAGACTACTTGGAGTTCTTTATTTGGGGAGAATATAGTTTCTTTATGAATAGCTTGATGTCTAACAAACCACAAATGCTCCAACACCAAAGCCCCAAATAAAAAGAACCCCTTCCTGTCAGAAGGGCCATGGAAAGATACTTGGGGGGATAAAAGAAAATTAATGAACTGACCTGGGCAGTCAAACTGTATTGCTTCTGGTCTGCAGCCCCACTCATTACCAGCCCACAAAAATATTGCAACATGACAGTAAACAAATAGATGTAAGGAAGATTCAGGTGAGGCATCACATAGGGGACACTTAGGATCCATGGCTGGAAAGAATCTTGTCAATTTTTCCTTGGTTGGCAGAATATCTAAGGCCACTCTCCATAAGAATATCTTAAGTCTATCATGAATTTTTGATTTCCAAATTTTTGACTTCACCTGGTCAGAAACATTAGGCACAGAATGATCAAGAAGTTCCTTGTATGCCGACTTCACTGAGAGCTTGCCTTTATGGGATTTTAGCCATAGCCATTTGTCCTCCCTTTGACTCACTTTGACTGGAATTTTCTTGATAGCCTTGGCAGATTCTTCAGTGAATAATTCATAGAGTTTCGACTCATCCCATCTTGATTTATCTGGTGTTAGAATCTGTGACACCACCAAGCATCTAGACTGCATTTCAGGAGACAAAGGAACCGATTTATAGTAAGGAAGGTCAGGGACCCAAGGATCTTCCCACGTGAGAATGCTTTCCCCATTGTTGACTTGCTTACAAGCACCAGCCACAAGAATAAGCCTAGCTGATTCCACACTTTTCCATGTCCAAGAACCCTTCTTGGATGGATCAACATCGAGCCAATTTCTTCTCACCTTGTATTTGGCAATGATTGCTTGCACACATGGTTTGTTTGACTGATTTAAAATCCACCAAGCAACTTTGGAGAGGAGGGCCAAATTAATATCTAAGAAGTGCCTAAAACCAAGGCCACCTAGATATTTAGGTGGGCAAAGATTGTCCTAAGCAAGAGGAGTGAAATAATGATTTGAATTCTTTGATGGGCTCCACCAGATTTTTTTTAGCATACTATCCATCTCTTCACATAAACTTTTTGGAATGAGAAAGCAAGACATAGTGTATAGCGGAGTAGCCAAGGCTATAGATTTCTCTAGAGTTGCTCTACCCATCCAAGATAAGGATTTGCACTTCCAACTGCTTACCTTAGATTCCAGAGATTCTTTAAGGTAAGCAAAGTCCTTCTTCTTGCTGCTTGAGAGAAAAAGAGGGACACCCAAATATTTAGTACCTTGGGAAAGTTTCTTTAAACCTCTTTGATTCCTAAGCTGATTCAGGAATTGCGGATGAACCCCTTTTGAGGCAAAGACCCCCGATTTCTCAAAATTGATTTGCTGGCCTGACCAATCACATTATTTTCTTAGGATGTTCATGATCTCATTAATCTCTGAATGTTTTGCCTTGCAGATCAATAAAGCATCATCTGCATAGAAGAGTTTTAAGATTCCAGGGATTGATGGGGCAATCTTAATGCCATTTATTAATCTTTGGGCCGAGCATCTATTGATCATTCTAGCAAGAACTTCGCTTCCAATAATGAAAAGATACGGGGATAAGGGATCCCCCTGTCTTAGGCCTCTTGAAGGCATGATTCTAGGGCCTTTTCCCCCATTTAGCAGAAGAGTAAAACTTACAGTAGATATACATTGGTATATGAGGTGAATGAACTTCTGGTGGAAACCAAAATTTTTTAATACCTGGATTAGGAAAGGCCATTCCAATCTATCATAAGCCTTTTGGAAGTCCAACTTCAAACCCACAAACCCCTTTTTCTTCTTTGTGGTGGAGAAAGAGTGCACTACTTCTTGGGCCAACAAAACATTCTCAGCTATATTTCTATTAGGAACAAAAGCTGTTTGTGCAGGGTCTATTATCTTATCCAGCAGCGGTCTCAATCTTGCCACCAGAATTCTTGAAATGACTTTATAACAAAAGTTGCATAAGCTGATAGGTCTGAACTGCCCAAAGTTATGGGCACCTTGAACCTTTGGGATTAGGGTGATGAAGGTCTCATTCATCTCCTTTAGCAACCAACCATCTCTGAAAAAGCTTTGAACCGTAAGTATGAGCTAGTTCCTAACAATATGCCAAAATTCTTTAAAAAATAATCTCGGCATACCATCAGGCCCAGGGGCTTTCAGAGGGTTCATTTCTAAGACTGTTCTTTGGATTTCTTCTTCCGAAGGGATTTTGAGCAGCTTTGCATTTTCAGCTACCGAAATACTTGGTTCAATTAGCTTCTCCAAGTCGGCAGGGAAGGATGGATTTGAAGTGCTAAAAAGCTCATTGAAATGATCTCTAAAATACTTCTCAATATTCTTCCTGCCATAAATTCTCTCCCCATTCTCTAATTTAATCTCTGAGATATTATTTCTTCTTCTTCTAATCAGTGTGGAGGCATGGAAAAACTTAGAGTTCCTGTCCCCCTCTTTTAGCCATAGTTCACGAGACTTTTGCTTCAATCTGATCTTTTCTCTGGTCTGCCACTCTTCTAATTCCATCATAAGGCTTGCTTCCTCCTTCAAAGCTTCAATACTGGGAGGTTTTGCCTGGATTACTTCAATGCGCCTTTCTAACTCTAGGATTTTAGTTTTGGTTTGACCAAAGCTGGTTTTGTTCCACTTGCTCAGCAATAGGCTAGAGTGTGATATTTTTTTTCATTAGATTGAAACCATATGATCCAGTAAATTCTTTCCTCCAGGCATGGTCAATAATTTCCTCACATTCAGGGTCTCTAGCCCACATCGCCTCAAAACGGAAAGGCTTGTCTATGATATTATTCTCAAAATGGGTGTCGAGAAGTATTGGCTTGTGATCCGAAGTAAGGGCAACCAAATGCTTAATTCCTGCTTTAGGAAACATCTCCTGCCACTCTTGGTTGCAGCATCCCTGGTCCAATCTGATTCTAACATGGACTCCACCACTTCTACGACCCACCCATGTGTATTGAGGCCCATGGAACCCAAGCTCAATAGCAACTGCATTAGATAGGAAATAACGAAAAGGCTTGGAGGAAGAATCCCCCCTGCTGCTTCCACCACACTTATCTGAGCTTGAACTATAACTATTACAATCGCCCAACAACAACCACGGGCCTGAGAAAGATTCAGTTAAGTTTGTGACTAACTCCCAAAAAGCTTCTCTGTGGGCTACTTTAGGGGGTCCATAAACCAGAAGAAGAAGCCAGACATCTGAAGGGGGGTCAGAATAAACTAGACATGCAATGATATTTTTATTATCATAGATAACTTCCAAACTAACTCCATTAACCCAATATAAGGCCAAACCACCAGATTTATTTTCTGCATTTACACAAAAACAGCCACTATATTTCAAACATTCTTTGATTTTTTCTACCCTTGGAGACTTTGCTTTTGACTCTGAGATAAAGATAATGTCTGGGCTTTCTTTATGAACCAGCTCCTTGAGAGCTCTGACTGTTGGGGCTCTCCCAGCACCCCGACAGTTCCAGGATAGAATTCTCATACCCAGTACAAGGACAACAATTGGAATAAAACTCACCCACAAATTTAAGGACTCCAACATCCAGCTAATAACATCACCAACTCAAAGCAAAATAAAAACCAAGCCTCATAGAAGCCCAACAAAACACAACAGAAAAATTACCATTTGGAAATTCCTCACCGAAGACGTGGTCATTGTCAAAGATTCGCGTTGATTTGACTTTGTCTGTGAATAGTTGCGGCAGACCTTGGAGAGAGTGTTAGAAAAATAGAACATTTATATAAAAGAAGATGAGTAGAAGAATACTCAAAAGAAAAATGTATGGTTATAAATACCAAATTATCCAAGTCATGCTACGTAATAGAATAATTTTACATCATTATATAGTGTATAATGCAGTAAGGTAACATATAATAATCAAAGAAAATAAAAGAAAAAAGCTAACAAATTAAAATAAAATTTATCAATCCAAAATAGAGTTCAACACAAAAATTAATCAACCTAAAGTAAAATTGCGATAAGAAGATTAAAAAAAATAAAAAAAAAAACTGCTGGTATTATTTTTGTAATATAAAGTATTCGCAAAAAAAAAAAAAAAAAAAAAAAAAAAAAACTACAACTTTCATTATTTTTGTAAAACATTAATCTTCCTGAATTACATGTTTAGATATCACTCTATAGTCTCTACCAATCTTAACCGCTTAAACGCCCCTCAATATTTTAAGACATCATTCTCTTTGTGGATCTTTCTTTTCCCCCATAACAAATTCTTGACCCACTATAACAAATTCTTGACCCGATTTCGGAAGCTGTTTTTCTTGATCTTATCTATAACATCCACACAATTAGAGAGAGATATGTAAATCAAGGCTAAATTAGAAAATCAGTTTTTTTTTTTTTTTTTTCAACCTATGGCAATCAATTTTTGACGTAGGCAGGCATTGAATTTCAGATTTCTTATTTAACTATAAAAATTTTTAACAGTTGAACTAACTGAAACCCACTAGATATTTGTTTTATATAGAACAATATGGAGTCCCTAACTTCTCAAATAGGTCCAAATTCTAACTGGTTTGTAGTAATTACCATATCAATTCAAGTCATCACTCAATGTTATTATAGCAAAATTATTGGAAACTAGTTTTCGAATTTTATTGTTATAATGAAAACTTTATTGAGATTCAATAAAATAAGAAACATATAAAAAAAGCAGTGTCATGAGAGTGAAATTTAAAAACCACAAAGTAATAAATCATATTTTATTCTAGTAAAGACAACTTTGATGGAATAGAATTTAATGTATCTTAAAAGAGAATAATTTAATGAAATTTTTTTTGAGTAAATTACGTATTTGGTCCATAATTTTTGGGTTGCATGTCAATTTAGTCCTTAAATTTTCAAATGTGTCAATTTGGTCATAACCTTTTGGTATTTGGTCAAAATTATCATTACGTTAAGTGATTGATGAGAATGCTAATGTGACTAACAATTAAAATAAATAAAAAAAAAAATATTTTTGTAACACATCAGATGACACTTGTACAAAGTAAAATAATAACAATAATAATAATTTTTTTTAAAAAGAAAAAGAAAAACTAGTTTATGTTAATAATTCCTGAACAAACAAAATTTAATATTTTTGGTTAATAATTAGATTGAACAATTATTTTACTTATTTTTGGTTACCAAAGCATCACAGATCTAACATTTTTTTTTCCTTTGTATGAAAAGGGTTGTTTGTGAAAGTTCGAAACTTTTGTTTGATTACATAGAAAGCAAAGGAAGAGCTGAATGGAAAATTTTACTTTTTTAGTTAGAATTTTTTTAAAAAAATTTCAACTTATGTCGTCCGTTCCTAGTAATAGTTTTTTTATCATCAAATCAAGACATTAATCAATTTTTAGTATAGGCGAGGATTAAACCCCAGATCTCTTATTTAACTATCAAAGACTTTAACAATTGAATTAACTGGAACGGTGGAACCTACTATTTTCTTAATTAGATTGATATACTTCTCAGAGGGTGTAATTAGATTGATATATTGCAGCGGGTTTTTGGACTTAGAGAAACCTTGCCATGTCATTAAAAAAAAAAAAGAGTCATATAGGTGATGAAATTAACAGAAGTTAAAGGAATGATCAATAGAGCTTATTTTTTGAACTTTAGACACCAATATGCTCATCTAAAACTTCAAAACTTCAGGGACCAATAAAGTGCTCAATAAGTAAACTTTAGAGACCTACAATGTTGATAAAAGCATTGTTCCTAAAAATAATTGAATACTGGCAAAATTATTTCAAAATGAGATGAAGTGTGCATTTGGCATGGATGAAATTTGCCAACTTATTTTACTATTTAGCTTATTTTTGCTATTATTCATGAGTCTCACTATACTTTTTGATACTATTTATAGGTCATATGGTACTATTTTAACTAACTTTTATATTTATTTACAGTACTTTTAGTAAAAAAAATTTTAATTTCAACAAAATAAGCAAATCCTAAATAAACCCGAAGTATCAATAAATTAATTTTAACGGATGATATGAGAAAAGACAATGCAGGAAAACAATGTGAGAGCTCGTACACCATCGTGATCCCACCTCTAGTTTTGCATGCCTGCATAGCTAAACAAATTGCTGCTGAATGCCTGTAAACATAACAATTATTATTATTATTATTATTTTGTTTTGATTGGTAAATTATACAATTATATATATATATATATATATATTGGTCCCAATTGGTAAACCCAATATCCCATGGATGGAAGGATTTCCATTTGAGCTAGAGCTCATCCACACCTGTACTATAAAATCTACTTGTTGCAGGTTTCTCCTCTCTCCCTCCTTCCAATTAATTTTGAGATTAACTCAATGGATCACACATTTGATCCATCATGGTATGAGATTATTTTTACATTTAATCCAACTCTGGCAATGATGTCATCCACAAGGAGGATGCCAAATTCTAGTTAGGACCACTTATATGCAGGAGATATGCCACTTGTGAAACTTGGCAAGCAGCAGTTTATTCTTCCTTTCCTTTTTCTTTTTCAATAGCAGTTTGCAAGATGCAAATCCAGCATAAATGTTATGTTATTCAAAGTCATGCACCAAGTGATGACCATTACAACACTTCAAAACTCTGGAAAAATGTTTACATAAATAAGTAGATTTTTTTCTTCTTGGATCATGGTTAAAGTCGTACCCAATTGAGTACTCATAGTCATCGATAACAGAAAATCATCAACACCAACGATTAGCTACACATATAAATTTAATGAGTAAACACTAGACTAGTGCACATATACCAATACCAACCTTAAAAATTCTTTCTTAGGGTAATATGAGAATATAAGTATCTATTATTACTTATAATTTGTAAATATATTTAGTTTATTTAATCTAAAACAAAGAGGAATTACTGGATCTCTATATGCATGGATCTGCAAAGGTACATATGAAGGTCATAACATCAATATCTGAACACTAAAAAAAGGATAGTAATATATGTGAGAACTACTAAATGACTAATCTTTATCTGCTCTACTTGAAAATGGATAGGGCTCTAAAACATGAATATGTGGTTTATCAAATAAGGTCATGAGCTCCCCATGGGTTAACAAAATTAAATGTAGCGTTCAATATAACTGAAGAATTGTAAAGCACATTTACACACAACCAATTATTACCTGGAAGATATTGTTACAACGTAAATTTACTCAGAAGTGAAAGTCCAGGTACATTCTGCATAATAGTTTCATTAGAACCTGTGATAGTTAGTGATGCATCTTCCATACTTTGCTATATTTAATTATTTATGACTGGCACTCCTGCTATCTTTCTATTAGATCATATTTTGTTTAATTTTTGTCACTACAAGAAATAAAATCTCAACAGTTATTTACAAGAGGAAAATAGGCTTTTGAATAATAGAAACTGGAGTATAGAGTTCCTGATGTGCTTACTGCTCATTGAATCTTCCCCATCCCCAAATATATGAGTATAATGTTATCTGTAGCCTAACTTCATGGTGCCATTTATGCATGTAGATATCCTACCCTACATAGGTGATGGAAGAAGTATTTTAGACACCGCTCCTTCCTTTTCTAATGTGAGATGGCCATTTAGAATACACCAAAAATATATATATCAGTTCTCTATGCTAGCTTCACTTCCTACATATCTCAGTTACCACAAAAATTTAATAAGAAAGACATCCGCCAAACATTGCAGTATGACAAAATGTTATAGATTTTATAGAAGTAAGACCATTGAGGCCAGTCAACTTACATTTCAATTCATTACCAAATGGTCTAAAAAGTTGCTTCACTATTACGAATCACAAAGGAGAGAATTCAAATCTCATGCTTACCAAAACATATCAGTATTTCTCTAACATTTAATTGGCCTCTCGAAAATTGACAATCAAAACATCATCAAAGATGTTGCTGTCCCAACCACGAAAGGCTCCATTAATAACCGAGTCAAGAAGTAAAAAACAACACCCAATGCAATCGAAATAGGCAAGGCAGGCAGAGCTCGATGGCACACTGATAACAAAATAAGAGTGCAGCCAAGTCCCGAAATAATTGCAAGGTAACAAGCATACACTGTCATAAGATCATACATTGCAGCTCTGCCTACAAGAACACTATAGAAAACAAAGTCTCCAAGGCCAAGTTTAATACCTCTATCACTACCGCCACCACGCACTTCCGCATTATCCCTCCTCGTCTGCTGCTCTCTCTCATTCCCTAATCCCATCATCTCAACAAGGGGAGACATCTCCTCATCAACAGCAATCTCAGGCTCCCGATTCTGCACTCGATCACAAGACACAACTACAGTCGAATGTTCCGAGGATTCACTGCTAAACGACTGCCGTTCCCGTGAATGACTCACCAATGGGGAACTCTCCCCTTCATTAGTATTCCGGTGGTTTTCGCCCACGTTAACCGCCTGCAGCTCGACCGAGNTCAATGAGCAGTAAGCACATCAGGAACTCTATACTCCAGTTTCTATTATTCAAAAGCCTATTTTCCTCTTGTAAATAACTGTTGAGATTTTATTTCTTGTAGTGACAAAAATTAAACAAAATATGATCTAATAGAAAGATAGCAGGAGTGCCAGTCATAAATAATTAAATATAGCAAAGTATGGAAGATGCATCACTAACTATCACAGGTTCTAATGAAACTATTATGCAGAATGTACCTGGACTTTCACTTCTGAGTAAATTTACGTTGTAACAATATCTTCCAGGTAATAATTGGTTGTGTGTAAATGTGCTTTACAATTCTTCAGTTATATTGAACGCTACATTTAATTTTGTTAACCCATGGGGAGCTCATGACCTTATTTGATAAACCACATATTCATGTTTTAGAGCCCTATCCATTTTCAAGTAGAGCAGATAAAGATTAGTCATTTAGTAGTTCTCACATATATTACTATCCTTTTTTTAGTGTTCAGATATTGATGTTATGACCTTCATATGTACCTTTGCAGATCCATGCATATAGAGATCCAGTAATTCCTCTTTGTTTTAGATTAAATAAACTAAATATATTTACAAATTATAAGTAATAATAGATACTTATATTCTCATATTACCCTAAGAAAGAATTTTTAAGGTTGGTATTGGTATATGTGCACTAGTCTAGTGTTTACTCATTAAATTTATATGTGTAGCTAATCGTTGGTGTTGATGATTTTCTGTTATCGATGACTATGAGTACTCAATTGGGTACGACTTTAACCATGATCCAAGAAGAAAAAAATCTACTTATTTATGTAAACATTTTTCCAGAGTTTTGAAGTGTTGTAATGGTCATCACTTGGTGCATGACTTTGAATAACATAACATTTATGCTGGATTTGCATCTTGCAAACTGCTATTGAAAAAGAAAAAGGAAAGGAAGAATAAACTGCTGCTTGCCAAGTTTCACAAGTGGCATATCTCCTGCATATAAGTGGTCCTAACTAGAATTTGGCATCCTCCTTGTGGATGACATCATTGCCAGAGTTGGATTAAATGTAAAAATAATCTCATACCATGATGGATCAAATGTGTGATCCATTGAGTTAATCTCAAAATTAATTGGAAGGAGGGAGAGAGGAGAAACCTGCAACAAGTAGATTTTATAGTACAGGTGTGGATGAGCTCTAGCTCAAATGGAAATCCTTCCATCCATGGGATATTGGGTTTACCAATTGGGACCAATATATATATATATATATATATAATTGTATAATTTACCAATCAAAACAAAATAATAATAATAATAATAATTGTTATGTTTACAGGCATTCAGCAGCAATTTGTTTAGCTATGCAGGCATGCAAAACTAGAGGTGGGATCACGATGGTGTACGAGCTCTCACATTGTTTTCCTGCATTGTCTTTTCTCATATCATCCGTTAAAATTAATTTATTGATACTTCGGGTTTATTTAGGATTTGCTTATTTTGTTGAAATTAAAATTTTTTTTACTAAAAGTACTGTAAATAAATATAAAAGTTAGTTAAAATAGTACCATATGACCTATAAATAGTATCAAAAAGTATAGTGAGACTCATGAATAATAGCAAAAATAAGCTAAATAGTAAAATAAGTTGGCAAATTTCATCCATGCCAAATGCACACTTCATCTCATTTTGAAATAATTTTGCCAGTATTCAATTATTTTTAGGAACAATGCTTTTATCAACATTGTAGGTCTCTAAAGTTTACTTATTGAGCACTTTATTGGTCCCTGAAGTTTTGAAGTTTTAGATGAGCATATTGGTGTCTAAAGTTCAAAAAATAAGCTCTATTGATCATTCCTTTAACTTCTGTTAATTTCATCACCTATATGACTCTTTTTTTTTTTTAATGACATGGCAAGGTTTCTCTAAGTCCAAAAACCCGCTGCAATATATCAATCTAATTACACCCTCTGAGAAGTATATCAATCTAATTAAGAAAATAGTAGGTTCCACCGTTCCAGTTAATTCAATTGTTAAAGTCTTTGATAGTTAAATAAGAGATCTGGGGTTTAATCCTCGCCTATACTAAAAATTGATTAATGTCTTGATTTGATGATAAAAAAACTATTACTAGGAACGGACGACATAAGTTGAAATTTTTTTAAAAAAATTCTAACTAAAAAAGTAAAATTTTCCATTCAGCTCTTCCTTTGCTTTCTATGTAATCAAACAAAAGTTTCGAACTTTCACAAACAACCCTTTTCATACAAAGGAAAAAAAAATGTTAGATCTGTGATGCTTTGGTAACCAAAAATAAGTAAAATAATTGTTCAATCTAATTATTAACCAAAAATATTAAATTTTGTTTGTTCAGGAATTATTAACATAAACTAGTTTTTCTTTTTCTTTTTAAAAAAAATTATTATTATTGTTATTATTTTACTTTGTACAAGTGTCATCTGATGTGTTACAAAAATATTTTTTTTTTTATTTATTTTAATTGTTAGTCACATTAGCATTCTCATCAATCACTTAACGTAATGACAATTTTGACCAAATACCAAAAGGTTATGACCAAATTGACACATTTGAAAATTTAAGGACTAAATTGACATGCAACCCAAAAATTATGGACCAAATACGTAATTTACTCAAAAAAAATTTCATTAAATTATTCTCTTTTAAGATACATTAAATTCTATTCCATCAAAGTTGTCTTTACTAGAATAAAATATGATTTATTACTTTGTGGTTTTTAAATTTCACTCTCATGACACTGCTTTTTTTATATGTTTCTTATTTTATTGAATCTCAATAAAGTTTTCATTATAACAATAAAATTCGAAAACTAGTTTCCAATAATTTTGCTATAATAACATTGAGTGATGACTTGAATTGATATGGTAATTACTACAAACCAGTTAGAATTTGGACCTATTTGAGAAGTTAGGGACTCCATATTGTTCTATATAAAACAAATATCTAGTGGGTTTCAGTTAGTTCAACTGTTAAAAATTTTTATAGTTAAATAAGAAATCTGAAATTCAATGCCTGCCTACGTCAAAAATTGATTGCCATAGGTTGAAAAAAAAAAAAAAAAAACTGATTTTCTAATTTAGCCTTGATTTACATATCTCTCTCTAATTGTGTGGATGTTATAGATAAGATCAAGAAAAACAGCTTCCGAAATCGGGTCAAGAATTTGTTATAGTGGGTCAAGAATTTGTTATGGGGGAAAAGAAAGATCCACAAAGAGAATGATGTCTTAAAATATTGAGGGGCGTTTAAGCGGTTAAGATTGGTAGAGACTATAGAGTGATATCTAAACATGTAATTCAGGAAGATTAATGTTTTACAAAAATAATGAAAGTTGTAGTTTTTTTTTTTTTTTTTTTTTTTTTTTTTTTGCGAATACTTTATATTACAAAAATAATACCAGCAGTTTTTTTTTTTATTTTTTTTTAATCTTCTTATCGCAATTTTACTTTAGGTTGATTAATTTTTGTGTTGAACTCTATTTTGGATTGATAAATTTTATTTTAATTTGTTAGCTTTTTTCTTTTATTTTCTTTGATTATTATATGTTACCTTACTGCATTATACACTATATAATGATGTAAAATTATTCTATTACGTAGCATGACTTGGATAATTTGGTATTTATAACCATACATTTTTCTTTTGAGTATTCTTCTACTCATCTTCTTTTATATAAATGTTCTATTTTTCTCACACTCTCTCCCAAAAAAAGTGATTGTTCTCTCTCTCTCTCTCTCTCTCTCTCTCTCTCTCTCTCTCTATTATTTATTCTTTCTTGCAACTCTACTTTAAATTAATAATTTTTTATGTTTTAGTACCTCTACTTTGGGTTGATATATTTTGGTGGTGTGTCTTTTGAGTTCCCACATCACATATATTCTATTTCTATCTTGTATTTTTGGTTTGAATTAATTCTTAAAAAATTTGGATCTGAGAATTTGAGTTTATATCAAAATAAAATCTATTAGACTACTCGTGTGAGATACATGTTAATCTAAATAATTCTCAAAATTTACAGGAGAGAAAAACCTTTAGGAGAGATAGGATTGAATGATTGCAGCGGAAGGGAGGAATATTGTTGATGATCTCAACAAGTTGTTTAGACAGTATGCAACAAAAATATACCCACTTAATCATAAACCTAGGCAACAAAACCCGTAAACATAACACTTACATGCACCTAAATCAACATATATCAGCCCCAAAATTTTTAGTACAACACAATAACCACAACACATCCACTATATCTATCAACCCAAAGAGATGCAAACAAATTCATACACTTACACACAAAACATTCAAAAGGACCTTCACACACAAGCACTTCCAAATATTGCATGAGCTACCATAATCCTAACATTCATCTCTGATTCATGAGCTTTTTCACTTCCACTGTACAAATCGTGCATCCATGCCAACCAAATCATTGATTTGGGCACTTTGGGGAGAGGAAGAGAGTTTGGGTTTGTGAGAAGAAACCAAGAGAGAGTGCAAAATTTAGAGAGAGAAAACGAAACAAGAGTCTCTTTCTCAAATTTGAATAGGTTTATCTCTCCTCTCCCTTGCTGCAACAACCTAGTCCCTTTGTTGCTGCTGTTCAATCCTTTCTCTCCTATAGGTTTCTCCTCCTTATAAATTTGAGAATTATTTAGATTCACATGTATCTCACGTGAGTAGTCTGTTTGTGTTTTAATGGAAAGCTAACTTGAGTACCAATTTGGCTCGTGTGAAGTTTAGAGAGTAAATTGGCTAAAATAAAAGTTCAAGAGTTGTAATAACCACTATTCTAAAGTTTAAAAGGTGTCAGGACATTTATAGCATTTTTGTTTTAAATGATCCATTAAAAAAAGGGTACATTACACATTTGGTCGGACAAAATGTATAAATACCGTTAATTTTAAAATTATGTAGCAAAATACCCATATTTCCAAACTATTTAGCAAAATGCCATTATTTTGGAACTTGATTTTAATAAAATTGAATTCTATGTAAAATTAGATATCCTCAAAATCAAGTTTTATGTGTATTTTTAAGTAGAACTTGACATTGGTAATGTCAAGTTTCATTTAATTTTTTTTTGAAAATTTAAGTGACAAAATATGCATAAAACTCGACATTGTTAGTGTTGAGTTCCACTTGTAATTTGATTTTATTAAAATCAAGTTCCAAAAATAGGATTATTTTACTAAATAGTTTGGAAAGAGGGATATTTTGCTACATAGTTTTAAAATTAAGGGTATTTACCCATTTTGCCCTATTTGGTCCCTAACCTTTAAGCTGTTTGTCAATTTGGTCATTAACATTTCAAATGGGTCAATTTGGTTCATAACTTCTTAGCATTGTGTCGAAATGATCCTTACTGTTAAGTAATAGATGAAAAATATTGACATGACTAACAGCAAAATTAAAATATTATTTTTTACCACATGGACTTCCATGTAAGCTACCACATGGTAATTAAAAAAAAAAAATCAACATTTTCTAATTCACTTCCACGCAAGGCATTTGCATAAATTATTTTGCATTAAAAGTATGTTTTGGAAATTCGTTTTCAAGGTTAACTGAAATCATGTTTTGAAAATATGATTTCTTAGTGGACACTTGCCAATGCTTGTGCCACATCACTCCAAATTTGAGGTGAAATCTTGTTTTCAATGCTTAAAATTGTGTTTTCACTTAGAGGCTATTCTCCAATTTTTTTTCTTGGGTAAATTTCATTAACATAGGATTGGGCTAATACCAACTAGTTCCAACATATTTCAAAACAGATTAATTTGGTTCCTTAAGCCAACTTGGGGTATGTTTAGTAACTATTTTTTCCTTCTATTTCTGTTTTCAAAAATAATGTTCTATTTTTGAGACTAAAAAACTTGTTTGGCAATCCAAAATGGATAAAAAACAAAAAATGTTCTAAAAACTCAATTTGTGAAAGAAACCGAAAACATGCAAAAGATTGTTTTCAGTTTCTAGTTTTCAAAAATCAATGAAAATGCGCATTTAATTTAATGAATTTATCTAAAACATGTTTTTGATTTTAAAAATTTAAGAACCTTCTTGGAGACTTGAACCTTGGCCTTGGCTCTCCTACACCTCACAAACACTTATACTTATAAAGTGACAATTACACCAAAGACCAAGAGTAGTTAGCATTAGATCACATCTTAAAGTATATTAATGGAATTTACCATTTTTATTTTGCCACAACCTTTTTTTTTTATAATTATCAAATATCATTTTCCTTAAAAAAAAAAAAAAACCCCAACATGAAGTCTATTGCGGCGTGTAGAAACAAAATTGCTCCTATAACCTCTCTCAGTCTCTCTTTGGCCCTCGCTATCTGTCTTGGGAATTCACAAAAATGTCAATCTCAAACTCGTTCTTACCAGATGAACTGTGGAGACGAATCCTAGAAATCGGTATCAAAACCAGCGGTTTTAGGTACAAGGACCTCTGCTCGATCTCCATTTCTTGTAGACGCCTTCACCGACTCTCCAATGAAAACTCGCTCTGGTCTCACCTTCTCTCCTCTGACTTTCCGTCCTCTTCATCATCATCATCATCATCATCGACGACCAAGTCTAGCACCAAAACCCTTTACAGAGAAAGGTATTTTGTTAACGAAACGGGGTCGTCTTGTGTGTATTTGTATTTGTATTTGACTTGATGGTGTTTTTTCTTTTAAAGGTTTGAGAGAGATAGAGAGAAGAAGTTAGCGGTGAATAGGAGGATTGTGCTTAGAAAGGAGAGTCAAATTGTGGAGCATTCTAGAAAGATTCGAGAGATCGAGACTCGGTTGGCGGATGAGAACCATAAATTGAAGACAACTGTTTCTGAATTATCACATTTACGACTCCTCAGGTAATCAACTTCTTCAACCTAGTCCTTGCAATTTCTTTATTCAATCATGAAATATGCTAATGCTATGCCTATGGATTTCAAGTATTTTTATTATTTTTATTTTTTTATAAATAAATTAATTTATTGCATCCTAAGCCTAAAATAATTCAAGGCTATTCTAGATTACAAGGATTACTATGTGAGTGATTACTACAAGAATTAAATGTTTGGGTTTATTATACAACCTATATCAATATTATACATTCAATTATCAGTTGTATTATGCCCCCAAAAAGTACTTTACAATGTTTCACTGTACACATAACTCATCAGGGTGTAGACTACTAGTATTAGTAGTTGTAGGCTTGGGACTTGGGAGTCATCCCCACTGCGACTAGGAGGAGTTCCATTACGGTCCGTTTGGGAATAACTTAGTTAGCTGAAACTAAAATCTTTTTACTGAAAATATTATAGATAAAGGTAAAAATTAGCTGAAATGGTACAGTGGAACTCATGAATAATACCTGTGGGACTCATGAATAATAGCAAAAATAAGCTACATAGTAAAATAAGCTGACTTTAAACACTAATCCCAAATGCAACCTACATGGTTCTAGTGGGTGGGTTGTGCATTTGTCGTTTACTTCTTAGGGGTGGGTCCAAAGGGACCTACTAGACATAGGTTTAAAGTAGTTGTACTTATCAAAAAAAAAGAAAAAAAGTTTAAAATAGTAGTATGTGCTCTTCTTAATGTTTGGGTATAATTTATTTATTTATTTTTTTGGGAAAAATACACAAAACTTCCTTGTGGTTCTCGCATTAAACACTGAACCCCCTTGAGGTGTTGACTGTAACACTAGACCTGTTTTATGTTTAAAGTGTAAATTGTTAATTGTGTAGCACTTAGAACTGTTTTATGTGATAATAAAGTAAGCTGCAACCTTAAATATGGGCACGTGTCCTTACATGTCATTATAAGCAGCTCACGTTGTTTATTATCATTGATGTTTAATGACTTGCACATAAAAGAATACTGCTAGTACTAGGTTAAGTGTTACACTCAAAACTTCATAGGGGTTTCGTGTTTTATGGAAAACCACGTGAGGGTTTTTGTGTATTTTTTTTCCCTTTTTAATTATGTGGAAAAAGGTAAATAAACATAATTTAATAGAGTATTAATTCAAGTTTACTTGTGCCTTTAGGGCATTTNGGGGGGGGGGGTGTTGTGTTGGTGGGATGGGGGGAGAAGTTGATGCACTTAAAACTACATGACAAATAAACTAGAAAAGCGACAGATTAAAATTCTGACATCTTAGTCATGTATTATCAGATGTATATGCATATTTTATTTCAATAAAGAACCAGAATTTAAATCCTCACCTTTGTGGCATCTTTTCAACTTCTTTCTCTTGATGCTACATTCTTTGTCCCCACCATTCATTACCATGGTATAATCTCGTAGAGGGTGATACTTCATTGAAACCAGTTCTTCTTTTGCTGTATCAAGCCTTCGTTTTTCATCTTTCTGCCCATAAAACATACAAAAAACATCACAAACAATGAACTATGTAACTCTAACATGATGGTACCTACTGCTTAGTGAGAGAAAGAAATATACATGAGCTTTTCAAACCCCAAAATCTGTTGCTTGCAAAGCCTAAGTTCCATCTCAAGGGCATGAATCCGAGATTCCACAGGCACAACACATTGCCCGACTATTTCTTTTTGTCTACCTCGGATTACCTCTGGCTGCCACACATTCAAAGCTACCGAAGCTTGTCTTCAATCCCAAGATCACATCACCCACAAGTCCAAAACCATATTATATTAGAACTGAAGAAAAAAAACGAAAAAGGTTCCATTTTTTTAATACAAATAGCTCTTAGAGATGAAACATTATGACCATTAAACCTTATAAAAATTCCAGGTATGTTTTCTTCCCCCCCCCCCCACGAGGTGCTGATACATGTAGGGAAAGGTAGCTGGTTTCATAATTGCTTTTTCCGTGAATACTTTGTGAAGAATATGAATTGCTTTTCATATATGCATCTTTTGTTTTTATGTTTTACGTGATTATTTTAGGCTTTCATGGATTTTTTTTCCCCTAAAGTTAAATAATTTTATTAAAGAAATAGGTTGCAGTTTGAATTCACAACATTTGTACCAAACTACTCAAGAATTACAATCTCAAGTTCAAATAGTCTAGGAAATCTGAAAAGGAAAAGAAGGAATACTTCCGATGGCAACTGTCCAAGCATAACTCATTCATCATAGATTGTTTGATAACATGGTTTGGATGTTCGACGGTCGACACCATCAAATGTTTTGTCATTATGCTCTCGCCAACTTACTCACATAACACAACCAAACCACCTTCCTTCCGTATCTTAGTGCTTCTATGTGGATGGTCCCTTGCCAACATCAAAGCACCTAAATCACGATCTTTGGCATAACCGAAGAAACTCCAAATAATGCAAACACAAAAGACCAAATGCATCTTGCCATTGAACAAAATTTTCAACTGATTTTCTGCCATTCTTACACATACAACACCAATCATTGATCAAATTATTCCTTTTCCAATGATTCTGCACCGATAAAATCTTACCTAAGAACATGGTCCAAGTGAAGAAAGCAAACATGTGTGGTGTATTACGGCCTTCTTTTGTGATTTTCTCTGTTGCTTTACCATGTGTATTGTATTGGTCCACAAGCTGCTCAATATGTTTTTTTTTTTTTTTCACACTAATTGTAGCCATCCAAAATGGGCGCTGTATAATTTTGAAGTATGTTTCCAACGCTCCTCCATAATTTGATGCCATTTCTAAAGCTATGGGTGTCGTGTTTCTGGGAACAAAGTACTCAGTGCTCACCTATAGGTGAAATTTAAAGGGGCACACCAGCCTGAATTTTGTAATGCCATGGACTCGACATTTGTGGAAAAGAGAAATGCAACACGGTGTGAGTCTGACTAGCAGACCTTTGGGGTTGTTTGGTTGGGGTGAAAAATTGGAGATATTTTGGTGGGGTTGGGGCCCAAGTATTTTCTCTCTTGGCCCACCAAAATGCTCTCTCTCCAATTTGGAGAGAAAACTCTACTGATTTTGCTGCCACCATTCTAGTTACTTTTCTGCCCCTCAGTTATAATATTTGATAGGCCAAAAATGTATTGATCTCTTGTGATAAATTAACCAAGTGAATTAATTAAATTAATTAACATGCAATACACGTGGTAGCACAAACAAATCACTAACTAAGATAATATGCAGTGGAAAATAAAGTTGATACGGTAATTTTTTTACGAATGGGGAAAACTTCTAAGGCAAAAACTCCACTGGTGATTTTAAGGTTACCACTCTTGAGAATTCACTATTATCACAACAAGTGGTTACAAGTAAATGAATCCCAGTACTTTATACTAACTTACAGTTGAACCCTTACACCAATATCCAATTGAATTTGTTTTGTAATGATAATCTTTCCTTTTAATGCACAGCTCCTTGTATATGACTAACCAATTAATGCACGGATCTAAGTACGTGACTAACCACCAACTTGAGAAGGATGTTGGCTGCAAAGTTCTTCAGTTTATCAATACGATGAAGATCACAAAGTTTCTTCGTTACAAAACTCTGCGGCATACAAACGTAGCAGCTTTTTGAAGAGAAAAATGAACTAGGGCAAATGGTCTTCGGTCACAATATGCTTGTGAAAAACTTTTGTATCAAGTTGCACTCACTTGCATCAGCTGTGATGGCCCTTAAAATAATCTTTAGATATGTTTAGGGTTGTGAGAAAAGAAAGCCCAAACATCTATACACGGATTAGATAAAAATTAGAACTAAAAATCTGTTTTTCATAAATCTCGATAGATAGGGTATCTATTGAGCAGCTGTCGAGTATCAGGCAAAAGCTGCATTTTAAACCTCAATAGATGTTATCTGTCGAGTTTTAAAATCCAGCACTTCTTCACTTGTTTCTTAGACAGACTTGCATAGATTTAACATTAGGACTTGAAACCTTGTTCTTTGAAGTATTAATTAAACACATCTTAGGTCTACTCAATTACAAGTAAAGTGTATTTTGTCAAAGGATTAACCAATTCTATATTGACATATGTTCCTAACATGATTCATATATGTTCTAAAAACATTGAATAGGTATCTCTCTTCTCTCTTTGATTTTTTTTTTTCTCGCACTTCTCTTTCTTTGTTGGTTTGGTCTTTTTCTGTTCTCTCTCTCCTTGTTTTATTTTGTTGACGTTGTTTACTTTTTTTCCCTTGTTTTTTTCTTTCTTTTTCTGCTTGTTCAGTGCTCTGGTTTTTTTTTTTTTTCTCCTTATTTTTTAAAAATGTAATAAATATAATACATTAAAAAAAATGGGGAAAGAAATATAATAACAAAGAGAATTTTCATTTTTCATGTCTTACTTCTGTTCTAAATATTTGTATTGGTTGTGTCAACCCTTCATAATTTTGATCACTATCAATCCTCAAAGTAATATTCCCATGGCTCTAAAGGCTTGGCTACCTTGAATTAGCCACAAACAAGGCCTAGCTACCTTGGATTAGCCATCAAATTTTGTAATTTTTAGTTTCTTTTCTATTGTTGTGGGAGGTTCTATTTTCTTCTTCATTGAGTCAAAAACTTTCTAATTTTTAGTTGAAGAAGGAGATACTTTTTACATATGTATTTATGAGAGAAGTAGGGAGTCTTTATGTTCAGTGTTCATGGGCAAAGAGAGTACAAAGCGTTTGCTAGCCATTTTTGAGGACCTCATGTCCAATGTATCTCCAAGACATTTCGTGCAAACGTTTAGGGATGGAGATAAAGTCTTCATTCTGCAATTGGGTTCCAATGTACATGGCTCTTTTCTAATGATCTCAGAACTTTTGCATGGTCATCCGAAAGGTTTCATTGTGGTGCCAGATGAAAATTGGGTAGTAGTTGGAGAGGATTTGGATTTAATTTGCAGAAGGCTATTGCTCCAGAGACGCTACCAAATTGCCCTCCCAGAATTTATCTAGGATCAAACAGACTGTTTTGAGACTAGTGGAGACGTGCTGACATAGTGATTCCAATACACTTATGTTGGCAGCGGAGGAGGGGCGGTAGAGCAAAGGTGGTGGGGGTAATAAAGGAAAGAAATTAATTCCAAATTTTCAAAATTAAAAAAAATTCATACTTGAACGGTCAACACTATGATTTACGTGAGAGAAATTCTGGGATGGTGAATGCCCAAATTGGGGCAAAAATTTCGTCCTTTATAAATGGTATTGTTTATAAAAGAACTGAAGATGACTTGGTATTAGATGTTTCTTTTAGGATGGAACATGGATTGGATGGTAAGTGGGGGGTCAAGTGGTCTAATGTTCAGGAAATGGGCCTCTCTCAAGTAGGCCCGAATTTAAACTTGAAGCCCACTGTTGCCAAATCTTTTAAGCATATAAATAAACCAACTCCTAACCCTAAACCCATTTTTGTGTGGTGGCCTAGATCATCACATCCCATTAATTCTTCTCATGTGACCCAACCCCAAACTCTTCCCTTCACAAGTCTTCCCAACAGAAGTCGTCCCACCCTTCTGTTTCGGCATGCACCAAGATAGGTCCTTTGATGCTTCCCAGCTCTGATGCTGCAGTTTATGAGCCGATCCAAACCCATTTTGAGCTGATTTGCACTGAGATGATTGCGGTGGATAAATCTATTTGCTCCAATATGTCTGTGGAGACCTATAGTTAAAGTGTTGGAACCCACATCTGATTGTAATGAAGGCTTGCAACATGACTTGTGACCTATAAAGGGTTGGAACCTACATCCGATTAGGATGAAGGCTTGCAACATGACTTGCGAACGATCCTTCAGGAGCATATTGGCAACATAATCAAGAAATAGGAGAATTCTGAGTAGTGTGTCCTTGAATTATGTGATGGGAGGAGCGTGGTAGTCTTGATTCAAATCTCTTTGCCACCGAGTGATGTTGTAGATGATTTTGTCGAGCAGAATCAGTTGGTGGTGGTTCTGTTGATGACATCGGACTCTATGGAGAGGAAAATTGTTTGGGGAGAAGAGGATAACATTGTGGATGATTGGGTTTCAAATACTTGTTCAAAGGATGTTGCTCAGTCAAATGAGAGGTGTTTGTTGCCTCTATTAGTTGAACCGCTGGCTTTCTCTATGCCTTTAGTTGGCATGGATAACTACTGTGAAGGGCAGTAACAAGTCGGTGTGGAAAGTTTGATGGGTCAAGAACATTACTTAGAGTGGTTCCAAAGTAGATTCAACAAGTTTGATGACTTTTTGGGTACATCTTTGAAGGGTTTGGAGGAGTAGGCAACCAATTTTTTGTTGGTTGTTGAAGCTAAATTATATCAGAGGGCTACTAAGGAAAAGAATCAATAAAAAATAAAGAGTTCAAGAGTAAAAGGGATAAGGGAGCTGAGGGGTCTATTTAGCTCAATTATAGTTTAGTATCAGCTAGGCTTAGTGGTAATAGTAGGGATAGGGCTTTGCTTGTTTCTCAATGAATTTGAAGTTGCTATTGCGTACTTGGAGGACTGATATTATTTGTTTGCAGGAGACAAAATTGGAGTGGATTACTAGAGGAATTGTTCATAACATCTGGAGTTGTCCTTGTATAGATTGGTTTTAATTGGGTTCTGAAGGTGCTTTTAGTGGTATTTTGCTTATGTGGGATCGAAGGGTTGTGGAAAAGGTAGAGGAAGCGGTGGGACATTTCTCGGTCTCTTGCAAATTTAAAAATGTTGGTGATCAGTTTGAGTGGGCTTTCACAGATATTCACGGTCCAAATTTGAACAGGAGGTGTCATATAAAGTTGAACAAACTGGTAGGACTTATCAGTTGGTGGAATTTGCTATGGTGTCTAGGAGGTGACTTTAATGTAATCCGTTTTCCATTAGAGAGGTAAGGGGTTGTAAGTTATACTTGGTCTATGTTTGATTTTTTTGACTTCATTTCTCTTCATGGGCTGATGGATATCCCCTTAGAAGGGGGCCTTTCCATCTTTCCAACCAAACACACATGAGGGAAAACTAAATCTTTTCTATCTTTCCATTTTTCCATCTCCCCAACCAAACGAACCCTTCCTTAGGATGTGAAGATATTCGTGCTTAACAAATGGTTAATAAAGGAATGAAGGGTTATGGACAAGAAAAATACATGATTAACAACCAGTGGACTGATGAGTTATGTGTTTTTAGAAGGTAATTTGAAATGATCAGCTCCAGGACTGGGCACATCCAAAGTCAGGCAGCATCTTTTATATTTAATACATGTAGTAAAGGAGAAGATTCCTATAAGCAGTAAGCATAACAAGAAAGAAGGAAGAAATTATTCATAAAAATGTAAATGAAGTATATGAAATTTGACCTAAAATGGTGGTTTCTTTCTGTGGTACAGTACTTGTAGGAGACCTGGAGGCGTATGTTTAGCTGTTTCCCACACACACACACACATATATATGTTATATTCTGGGCTGGTATAGGGTTCAATAATTTGATTCATGTCAGATGAATTATGTTTTGGAGTGTTGATCAATTTTAGGCTGAAATCCTACAGTGATGTTTCTTTATTAGGACTTTAGTGTTGGTTCTTTACTTTTCGAGATACTGAGAAATTTGTGGTCTCTAGTATTACATTTATTTGGGGTACAGTGGGTCATGCCTAGGAGGGTAATTGATATGTCAGCTTGTTTGAAGGGCAGTTTGCTATATATCAGAATGGAGATATTTGGAGTGCTATTTTGTGCCCATTTGGCATCTCATTTTGAAACCCCACTTTTTTCAATATACAACTATTTTAAATGTCACTTTTTTCTAGTTATAGCCTTTTCAAATTAAAAGGTTGAATAAATAAGCTGATGAGCCAAACAGGGACTTTCTGTTTATTGTGGACCATCTGGAAAGAACGCAATAGAAGTATGTTCGAAGGAGTTGAATGCACCATGACGGATCTAAAGATGATCTTCTTATGTACCTTGTATGATTGGATGACATTAAGTGGTCATTCTTTCTATAATTTATTTGAGTTAGATTATTGTACTCTTAGTTGATATATGTTGCCTTTTGAGTACACAACCTGTGTACTTGGTTGTACCTTCTTTTAATAAAAATGTTACCTACCTATAAAAAAAGTGTTGATTTCTTGAAGTAATTCCCCTTCCTTTTGTTTGATGTCTTCCTTCTTTTTTTGAACTGTGGACCTCCCTGCAATCGTGTTCTTGTCTCTGAGTTCTACACTGTTGCATAATTGAGTGAAGACAATCTAGTATTTGACTTTTCTTTTATCCCCCCCCCCCCCACCCCCCCCCCCCCCCCCCCCACCACCAAGTACAAACACCAGAATTTTTTTGGCTGATTTGAATGATGTGATTTTATTTTGATAAAGTATTTCCGGGATTTATTTACACTATAATAATGGGCATTATTTTTTTCCTTTTGATGTGACCCTAGTTGGCCATTAAAATCAGGCTCTCATAATGTTGACATCATGTTGAATTTGATGAATGAAATATTGAATGATATTTTCTCTAGCTTGGTGGTGATTCAAACAGCTTTAGGTGGTGAAGCTTAGGGTTTAGCCCTGTTGCTTGTTTTGTTTTATTTGCTTATGCAAATTCTGTTATTGTTGCTACATAGATTTGGTATCAAAGCAAACCCCGATCTGGTTTTCCAACAAAACCCTAAACAGCCACTTCAATCCGAACATCCACATCCCATATCCCAACCTACAATCTTGTACTCAACAACAATGAAATACTCAACAACAATGAACACCCACTTGTATTTCCACAGTTCTGTTCTCTATTTTGATTAATGGGTCTCTAGCTAATTTTTTTGGTAGTTCAAGGGGTTTAAGACAAGGGGGTCCGCTATCTCCTATGCTGTTTTTGATTTTGATGGAGGTGTTTAGTAGGATGTTGAGAAAAGTGGAGGGAGCTGGTTTGATCCATGGTTTTAAAGTTGAGGGTAGGAGGGGTGGTGGGGAATGTGTTTCACATCTTTTGTTTGCAGACGATACTATCCTATTTTGTGATGCAGATGTGGAGCAAATTCTTCATATTCGGTTGTTGTTACTCAGTTTTTAGGCGGTAACAGGTTTGAAGGTAAATGTGCACAAGAGTGAAATGGTTCCAATTGGGGAGGTTGGTGATGTGCATGCCCTAGCGGAAATTTTGGGCTGTAGAGTTGGAACTTTGCCTATGTCTTATCTTGGCATGCCGTTGGGGGCTTCACATAATTTTCCTTCAATTTGGAATCCTATTTTGGAAAAAATTGAGCGGAAATTAGCCGGGTGGAAGAGGTTGTATTTGTCTAAGGGGGGTCGTTTGATGTTACTCAAGAGTACGTTATCTAGCCTTCCTACCTATTTTCTATCTCTATTCACCATTCCTACTTATGTGGCTAATAAGATTGAAAAGTTACAAAGGGACTTTCTATGGGGTGATAGCAAGATTCATCTGGTAGGTTGGGATAAAGTTTGTGCGCCTATAGCTAATGTTGGTTTGGGAATAAGGACAATTACTACTTTCAATAGGGCCTTATTGGGAAAATGGCTGTGGCGGTTTGGGAAGGAAGAGGGTCGGTTATGGAGGAGGGTGGTAGCGTCAAAATATGGGGAAGAATGGGGGGGATGGACCTCAAAGCTAGGTAGGGGAGTTCATGAGTGTGGTTTGTGGAGAGGTATTCGCATGGGATGGGAGGATTTTAGCAAGAATTGTCAGTTTGTTGTTGGGTTGGGGAATAGAGAAAGATTTTGGCAGGATGAGTGGTATGGGGATCAACCTTTCCAAGTGGCTTTCTCAAGGCTGTATGGTATTGTTATTGATAAGGAGGCATATGTAGAAGCTTCTTTGTCAAGGCAGGGGGCGGAGGATAGAAGATTTTGGGATGTTCGTTTTATTCGAGAATTTAATGATTGGGAGATGGATGAAGGGCTGCATTTTCTTCATATATTGGGAGCTAATATTCCTCCAATGGATGTTAGAGACTGGATGAGATGGAAGTTGAAGCCTAATGGGGAGTTTGACATTCGGTCGTATTATAACAAATTGTGAGATTCTCCCTCAATTGTCTTTTCTTGGAAAGGAATATGGAAAGTAAAGGCCCCTAGGTGAGTTTCTTTTTTTGTTTGGTGTGCAGCTTGGAATAAGATCCTAACGGGTGATAACTTGAGAAGATTGAGGGGATTGGATTTTGTAGACTGGTGCATTATGTGCCGGCATTGTGGAGAGATGGTAGACCACTTACTTCTTCATTGTGAGATGGCTTATCGATTGTGGAGCTTTGTCTTAATAACTTTTGGTTTGTCTTGGGTTATGCCTAGATCGATCTCAGATTTGCTTTTTGGCTGGTGAATTGGTTGGGGAAGCATTTGTCTTAGATTTGGAACTTAGTTCTGCTGTGTATCCTATGGTGTATTTGGAAGGAATGGAATCGGAGGACTTTTGAAGATTTAGATAGTTCTGGTGTTTAGATGATTGCCTATTTTAGTGGGACTCTTTTTGATTGGTCTTGGGCTTGGGGACTCACGACTAGTGATTCTCTCCCCTCTTTTCTTAGCTCTTTTTCTCTTTTGTAATTTATCTGTTGTTTGATTTTCTTTTTTGTTTTTTCAGTTTTCTTCTTGTATTTCCTAGGTTTGCTCTATGTTTTTCATGCATAGAGTAGACTTTCGTATATATAACATTCTTACTTATTAAAAAAAAAAAAATACTCACCTAATGACATGATAGCCTAGTTAACTGGAATCTGTTGTAAGAATTATTCATCATTGTCACCAAAGCATCCATTGCTACCTCCCAGCAACTTGTGAAGCCCACTACCCCAAATCGTACTGGAATTTGGACCCACCGTCAACCAACAACAAACCCACACACACACACACATCAAAGCCAACCGAACCCAAAACCTAGAACCTCATGTCAACCACCGTGAGCCCACCCTGTTGATATCCATATTGATCTAGCTGCTAAGTTGTGGACTATGGTAAGGGTCCGGTTAATGGGTGCCCTAGGGGGCATTTGTTAATGAACATTTTAGGAAAGTTTTAATACCACTATCATGGGAAATATAAAAAGCTGTAAAAAAAGAAAGTTTTTTTTTTTCCTATAAAAAGTTTCTAAAAATATTTTTTAAACCAATGCCCTTTAGGGTATATGTTAACTTTTCCTTTTAATTAATGAAATTTTACTTATCAGCTATACTAGATTAAGTCATACCTGAAACCTCATCAGACTCAGAAGCTAATCACCCAGACCAAAACCCATCCATTGACAATCTGTTTGGCGAATCTCCTGCTGACAATTGCCAATCTGGTGGAATGAAACAGTTGAATTGTGATGAAGTGACTGAGAATAGCCTGGAAGGTCCATTTAACCAACTGAATTTGGTGGCAGTTGGTCTTTATTGCATCCCTCTCTTGGATTCCTAGATCTGTCAATAATGATATCAAATTTCCTTAATTAAAAGGCCACAGATTGTGTTTGAGACTGTGTGCTGTGTCAACATGAATGTGCTTTTATTTTCTTTTCTGCTAGGATCTCTTGCCCCATTATTTCCATGGGCTAACTGTCTTCGTCCACTGTGTTTTGACCAAGTACACCAGTTGCATTTTATTTTTTGAATTTATATTGATATCTGCATATAAGCCTTTTCATTATTTGTCACAAAAGTCAGAAATGATTTTTATTATTTTTAATGTTTTCATGCAATGTTTAATTGTTTATTTACTAAGTCTATTTGTGTTTGACCTTGGAGTAAGCAGTGTTGGTATATCTGAAATCTGAATTACTGAATATGGTCCAGACTATGGTGTTTTTTTTGCTTGTTACCTTTCTTTATTATGATCTTATCAAATTTGTCTTATTTAAGATAACACATGCATACTAGGTCTAACTCTTAGTAAATGTTACACCGTCCAATATTTTTAATTGGTCAAGGATTCCATTGAACCCATCGCTGGATTTTATATTTCCCCCATTAACAACCATGTTTGTCAAATCCTAAGATGATTGGATACCAAGAAATGTTTCATCTGCAAATTGTCCAAATTTTAATTGTTTTATTATTTTAAAATACACTAAATACATGACTTTATGAAATTGATAGTAGCGTATGATATCTCACTTATGCCTACAGAGAACGTGTAATCTAACCAAAGTAGTCAAATCCATACCATATTATCTAGTACGGCCAATATTTACTGTAACAATACGTGAATTGGTACAAAAACACCTACTGAAACATACAATGATAAGATTAGAGAGAATGTATGATCTAACCAATGTAGTCAATTCTGCACCGTATTGGCTGGTACAGCTGTTATTTACCAAACCAGTATCAGTATGTGAACCGGTACAGAAACACCGACTGAAACATCACCCCAAATATGGGGCTGCACCAGGTTGTCTCAGCAATACTGAGTTATATTTTGGATTTCAGCCGGTAAATGTATACCAGACTGGAATTAAACATCTCTGTCATTTGTAAATTTCTGTGAAAGGGGAGGGCTCTTTTGTAACTTGCTCACTGAAACCGGTTAATACGAGTCCAAATCTTCTGTCTCATCAATGGTGCTCCACTTCATCCTTCACCAATAAAATTTGGACAGCTAGCCTCTCTCATTAAATGAGATAACTCTGACTTTAATGAGAGAGACTAGTTGTCTTATTTAATGAGATATCTTATTTAATGAGAGAAGTTAGCTGTCTAAATTTTATTGGTGGAGCATGAAGTGGAACACCATTGATAAGACAGAAGATTTGGACTCGGTTAATACAAGAATTCACTTGCATATCCCCCTTTGTCGTCCTTCTTGGTTACTCTGCCAGTGCCAGCCACTTAATCTCATTCTTCTTCTGTGTGTGTACGTGTCTAATTACCTTTCAAGGGTTTTATATTAATGAAAAAAATTACTATCAATCTGTGGGGTGGACAAACCAATAACTACTCCTTTAACTTTGCAGCTTGCAACTAGAAACAAAAACTTTCAATCAGGTTTTCATTTTTTTCGAACCCCTAATCACGTGAAGTCTGTTTATTTTCAAATTTTTATTATCATTTTTTTACCCTTTTAGATGTATCATTTTTATCGGACTAATGAAAAAAAAAGGATGTATAATTTTTATTGGGTTTGAATTAATATGTTGGGTTAGGGATAAAGACATTGTTTGGGACATTGATTTAAAATTTTATGCACTTAACAAATTATATGATTTTGACCAATATTTATTAATATAGTGCACATGAGCAGTGAGCCTGACATGGTTAACTGATATTGAAATGTCTCATCCCTTGACCAAAAAACGGCCTCTAGTATAGTATTGATAATATTGGATCTAACGGAATAGCATTGACAACATTGGTTCCCATAAAAGAAAAAGTGTTGACAACATTGGATCTAACAGTGGAATTGACAAAATATTAATGTAATGTAGAACCTATTGGGTGGTGTAACTTTTGAGTCCAACTCATATAAATATTGTGGGTGATGATGGTGCTTTGAGTGGTTTGATGCATAATCTAGCCTCAACAACACATACCACACCGTGTTCAGTTTACTGAGGTCCATTAAGACACCTACAAAATATAAATATACTATTAAAGCGGTAAATCTGAAACGGTACATTGGTATTGACCGGTATCAAAATATTTTATTCTGTTGATTAAACTGAAATGAACTTCTGTATGGTATTGACAACAATGGATCTAAGGGTGGAGTCGACCACATATTAATTTAATGTAGAACCTTATGGGTATGTAACTTTGGAGTCCAACTCATATAGATTTTGTGGGTGATGGTGGTGCTTTGTGTGGTTTGATGCATAATTTGGCCGCAACACATACTAGACAGTGTTCAGTATACTGAGTTCCGTTGAGAGACCTAAGGAATCTTGCTTAGTTGGTTTCATCGTAGACTTCGTATTCAACTTGTGAAATAACTACATCTGTCTTTCTATGAACACAACCACAGCATTCTACAGACTAAACAGTGGAAAAGGGTTTAAAAATTGGTTGATATGTTCCTTCTCATTGCATTTTTAAGCCTCGGGTAGTAGTACTTGCACCCAAATGATGACAAATAATCTATTTGAAAGAATTGGTTAATTACACTGAATATTTATTCAGAATTTGAAATATCCAAATTTGTGCCAATCTTTTCCAAATGTGAGTCATGTCTTGATTGACTAATTTATTTCAACTAGTCGCTAACTCATGGAATGCGCAGGAAAACTTTCCATAAATGTATAATGTGTCATGTATAAGATTCAAAGCTGAAATTATTAAAACAAAACAAAAAATATATGACCACACAATAAAGAAATATAAGAAAAAGATGGGATTACTCTTAAAAGACTAATCCATGGTTTATATGGTTGATAGGTTTAGTTATTGCAAAAATTGAACTCAAAAATTTAGATATTAAAACTTTCAAAAAACCAAAAAAATTAAAAAAAAAAAAAAATCTGAATATTCAAAGCCTAGAAATTATTGAAAAAAAAAAAAGACTGACTACACAACAAAGAAATATAGAGAAAGATTAGTTACTTTCAAAAGAATAATACGTGGCTATAGTTGTTGAAATATGTTAAACAATTTCAAATTTTGCAAAAAAAAAAAAAAGTGGAAAATCAAAGAATCAGATATCAAAACTTTGAAAAGTTTCAAAATAATAATAATAATAATAATAGAGAATTAGATAATTTAGAGCTTAGAAATTATTGAAACAAAACAAAAGAATATATGACTATACAACAAAGAAATATAAGAGATATCGTACTAGTTTCAGATGTTACAAAAAATAAACACAAAAATTCCAAAGTTAAAACTTTATAAAGAAATATAGAAATATAAGAAAAGGATTAAGATTGGTTAGCCATGGTGAAGATAGCAATAGCAATGGTGGAGCCACAACATCTGATGTTGCGTTTATTTTCTAGGTTGTTTAGAGACTTTTGCTTCACGTAGGATTTGAAGTCTAAGAAAAAGAACTCTGCTATAACAGAATTTTTTCCTCCCAGAGCCAAAACTTATGTGGCTTGCAAAGCTAACGTGCCAAAATTTTAAAAGATCAACAAAAAGTTCAAGGCTTTGGTTTAATATTATTTATTTCAATTGTTTTTATCCAGCTTTGGTTATTTGTATTCATTTTTAGTACCAAAACTGCAAATGTTATACTAACTCTGAGATTTAGGTGGGAAGCACATTCTAATGTGTAAACCTACTTGTTGTCCAGGTGATGGATGAAAGCCAAGGTAAAACATCATGGGTTAGTACGTGTCCTGGATCAACTTGCCGATCCCTCCCCAGTAGTTGTTGTATAAACCATCCAGACTAGCCTTGCTGAGTGAGTTACTGCACAAGGCATTGATGAGCCTTGCAAGCTGCAACAATGGGACAATGATTATTGGAGAGATTTCTGGAGCCAGAGTACTTGATAATATTGTGAACTTTGTTGCAGCCATCGGTATGGCTTTCCAGTGTTAAGCTTGTGTATCATTCTCAAGTTCTCTATGCTTAAACAGAAGTACAATCTTCATTTATTTTGAATTTTCAAGTTTAGATTTCTGATTCATAGAGCAAAAAAAAAAAAAAAAAAAATTTGAAATATATTATCCTTTTAACTTCTTGTTACGTTATTTTATATAAACATTAGTCACGTCATTAACCAAAATGATTGCACTACATTATCTTTTGCCGTTCATTCATTGACATACATGGGACCTAAACATGTCCTGCCCAAAACCAGCTGAAGACTCAGATCATCATGTTGGTATGACCACCTAAACCCCAAAATAATTTCTCATGATATCTACCCAGGCCAAAATCAAAAGCCAGCTGCTAATCCAAGTTTTAATGAGAACATGCCCTTTGCTCTAATGGTCAAAACTGAACCAAGTGAAGAAAATTTAGATGTCCATTTGGAAATATGAAGTAAAGTTGCCATGGAGGGTGCTGTTGTTACTGCAATCAATGTTCTGATGTACAGTAAATCTTTGATTACTCTGTCTTGGCTGGCAACTCCATTCTGCTGGAGGGCTGCAAGGTCAGTTGAAACTTGAAAGGGTACAGGCTTTGATAGAGAAGTCCAGAAGAGGATAACTGGTTGTTGCAGTTTGTTGGCCGCAAGTAGAATTATGGCTGTGTCTGACAATCAGGGAAGCTCTGCTGATGGGATGGGAGGAATTCAAAGCTGTTATACCCCTCCCCCCAAGCACAAAAATTCTAGGATCACACAATTACCCTCACACTTTGACACAATTTAGACATGTAACAAAATGGTGACTAGATTACTTTTCATTAAGTACTAGTGGTGGACCTGTGTGCGAGTGATGTAATCAATCAAATATTAACAAATGTGTAAGTTGTGTCAAAGTGTGGCAAGTGTGTCCATAGAAGGAGAAAATACAAGGTGTTTTGGATGCATGCATCCTCAAACTTACATGAAGGTGGACTCCACACTTGTAGAGCTTACCCTCACACGTACATGAGGGTGTACCCCACACTTGTGAGGCCCACCCTCATGTGAGTGTAAGAATGCATGCATCCGAAACACCTTATACCACATTCCATAAAAGATCTATTTCCAGCAACAGGGAAGTATCCGAAGTTGTTAAATAATGAG
The DNA here is from genome assembly GCF_002906115.3 of Quercus suber. Taxonomy (NCBI): domain Eukaryota; kingdom Viridiplantae; phylum Streptophyta; class Magnoliopsida; order Fagales; family Fagaceae; genus Quercus; species Quercus suber. The sequence continues at coordinate 1,025,189 of NW_027069683.1, read as the reverse complement.
ATAACAAAAGCAATTTGGCAGATGGAATCAAGCCTCAGGCATTTAATAACTATGGAGGTGTATGTAATATGGTTGGGTGAGGCAAGTTAATAGACATGAGGACAGTGTCCTGGCTGGCTGAAGGCTTATATGAATATTATTATTAGCTGGTGCAAGCAGATAGGCTTTTGTTGTGTTTGCACTTTTTCGAGTTTGGTCAATTAAAGACCAACCTTCTGTTATAAATCATATGTTTTCTCCATATCTGCGACTTTGGAAAGCCTTAAATGTCTGGTAAAGAAAAATCTGTGGATTTTATTTTTATTTTTACTTGCTAATATTTCTCCCACATTCAAGGGGTGGAACCTTGGCGTCACCCACCCCCTACACGCTAAACGTCACTCCCCCCTCCCCCTCTTTTCAAGTGAGTAACTAATTTAGCCCAAGACCAATTCCTCAGAGTTTTTTTAAGTGAAACTACGCTATAATTTTTGAAGTTTACTTTATGAGCGCAATTAATCTTTCAAGTGAATGCTATTGATCCCTCAGTTTTTAAAAATGAGTAGAATTAGTCCTTATCTTAATTGTCATTAATGGTATTGCTTATGTAGTTTTTTTTTTTTTTATTTATATTTTTTTTTTATAGAGTTTCAACTTATGGCATCCGCTCCTGATAGTAGCTTCTGATGTAGCTAATATAATAATAAATTAGCATTTTTTTTAGTGAATGCTATTGATCCCTCAGTTTTTAAAAATGAGTAGAATTAGTCCTTATCTTAATTGTCATTAATGGTATTGCTTAATTATGTAGTTTTTATTATTATTATTAATTTTTTTTATAGAGTTTCAACTTATGGCATCTGCTCCTGATAGTAGCTCCTGATGTAGCTAATATAATAATAAATTAGCATTTTTTTTAATGACATGGCATTATTTATTTTACACATAAGGAATCCATTAATACTAAAATACTTGACTTGATAAATAAAGGGTAATACCAAATCAAAATCTTCCCATGATCTTAGTTTTCCAAACTCTATGGATTTTAGGATAAGAGTACTTCTGGGCGCCTGGGCTTGCAGGACTATTATGTTCCTTGAGTTTAGAGTACCAAACTTCTACGAGTCACAAAGTGCAAAACGATTTTTTTTTTTTTTTTTTTTTTTTTTTTTTTTTTTTGGTTTCCCAACCGGTATCCGAACCCACTGGGCTGACTAATCCGGTTTCGGAGCGGGTCCCGGGGTTAAGGTTTTAAACTCCTCCCAACGGGCTTGCGGGGGATCGAACCGTAGTTCTCCCTACCAAGTCTAGCCCCTGGCACCACTAGACCAAGACACCGTTGGTAGCCTGGTTTTATCTAAAAGTCTAAAACCCTTTGCAAAAGATTACAAATAAAATAGCAAATGAATTGAAACACAGACATAATACCATTGCACCAAGTCTCAAACCTCAACGTCAATCTCTGCCTCCTCTTCCCTCTTCCCTCTTCTCTCTCCCTTTAAACATTCTTCTCTCTCCAACCTTAAACCCATCAACCAATCTCTTCTTCTTCTCTCTTCCCCATTCTCGCATCCTCTAAACAACACGTTCCTCCTCCTCACCTCAAACCCAATCTTACTCACATAAACACCAGTAGAGACCAACAAAAAGTGGTTCCAATGGAAACAACAACTGAGCCTCAACCTCCTGTTGGGTTCAATAAGAGAAAGGCTGAAGGTAAAGGCGAGTGATAAACCCCACATGACCTTGCAGTTGAAATTGCCAAGCTTAATCCTGAAAATACCATTTCTTATGTGCATGTATTTTTTGGGGTTTTGGCTTTTTCCAAACTCCATGGATTTCAGACTTTGATTTGATATTACCCGTTAATTACCAGGTCAAGTATTTTGGTATTAATGGATTTTTTTACATGTAAAATAATTATTTATAACTTTTTATTAAAAAAAATGTCAAGTCACTATTGTGTTAGCCACGTAAACACCACTAACAGCAATTAAGTGAATGACTAATACTACTCATTTTTTAAACTTGAGAGACCAATATAGCTTATTTGAAACTTAAGAGATCAATTGCGTTTACATAGTAAATTTCAAAGACCAATAGTATAGTTTTCCTTTTTATTTTTATTTTAAAAAAAATAAAGATTATTCTTAGAATGTGATTCTTTTTGGGATTTTTTTTTTTATAGCCTCATTTTCCATTTTCATTTTCAAATTATCATTAGAAAAGTAACATTGGGCTTTGGTGGATTAGTCCCTCCTCGTTAATAAGAGAGGAAATCGAATGAATGGGAGTCATAAAGTAGAAATAGAGCTACACAAAAAATAGAATGAATGGTCATTCATTGCATTGATGGCCATGGTGAAGGTGCAAAAATTGCACTGCATTGCATATATATATATATATATATATATATAATAGGCCAAAAACATATTAACCCCTTATGATGAATTAATTGATTAATTAGCCAAGTTTATTAATTAATCAAATTAACATGCAAACGTGTGGTAACACAAATAAATCACCAATTAAACTAAGTATGCAGCGGAAAATAAATTGACACGGTGATTTGTTTACGAATGGGAAAAACTTACATGGCAAAAACCCCACCGGGTGATTTTAAGGTCATCACTCCTGAGAATCTACTATTATCATAACAAGCGATTACAAGTAAAAGAATCTTAGTACCTTATACCAACTTATAGTTGAACCCTTACTTCAATATTCAATTGGACTTCTTTTGTAGTGATAATCTCTCCCTGTAATGCACGACTCCTAATACGTGATTAACCAACTGCACGGATCCTAGTACACGACTTTAATTACCATCTAGAGAAGGTTGTTGGCTGCAAAGTTTTTCAGTTCATCACACGATGAAGATTAAAAAGTTGCTTGGTCACAAAATCTTATGGTACACAAACACAACAACTTCTTCACAAGAAAGATGAACTAGGGCAAATTCTATCTTCGGTCACAATTTGCTTGAACAAAACTTTGCTCAACAGGTATGCAACTTGTGTTTCTGTTTACGCCTCTTAAAATAATCCTTATATATGCCTAGGGTTGTGAGAAAAGAAAACCCAAACATATAATCACGGATTGGATGAAAAACAGTACTGGAAAACTGAGTTTCATAAACCTCAGCAGATACTGTCGAACCACGGGATTCAGATAGCTCTTCAATCTTGATAGATTGCTAGCTGTCGAGCTTTAATGAACAACACTTTCTGCATTTAAATCTTGGACAGACTTGCATGGCTTTAAGACTTGACTTGAAACAAGGTTTTTTGAAGCATCAAACACATGCTAGATCTACCCAAATATAAGTAAAGTGCATTTTGTCAAAGGATTTGTCAATTACATAACATATTGACATATATTCCTAACATATGAAACACATATGTCCTAACAATTTTCCCCTTTGGAAATCTGTGATAAAATAACAACAAACAAATGAACATATGAGAGAAGTCATAAATCACTCAACTCATATTCACTTATTGAATACAATAAAATCTATCATAACACAAACTCTTGAAAAACTTTGCAAGAAGAGAGTTTATGGCAAGTAGACTTTGATGACATATATTTCTGAAACTCTTTAAACAAAAATCATCAAGGCATCTTTGTGTGAAACATAAATAATAGATTGCGTACAAGATATAAGAAGCATGTGCATAATAGAGAGAAAAGAAACAACACATGTAAGAGTAGGTGAAAAACATACATCAATATATAAAGAATATAAGTACAATGTATGTCAAAATGTTCACAAGACCCATATACAAGAACAATGTATCTAAAATAGAAAGCAAAGAAAAAGATACATTTAATCCTCACTACATCCCTCAGTATACACACTCCCCCTAACAAAAATCTCCTATACTAACCCTCCTCCTATAAGAATGACTACTCTCATATCTAAAACTATTTTCCCTTTTTGTCATGAGTGACAAAGGGTAAAAGTATCAAGTAGACATCTCCTCATCACTAGGTAAGCTAGCATCTCCATCTCCATCATCATCATCGTCGTCGGAATCGTCATCGTCATCCTTGGATGCCTCGGGAGGAGGAGAGAGAGACTCCATAAAGCCACTAAGGCGAGCCTGCCATCGAGCAATACGGCTGACATGGGTGTTCACCTGACACAACTCATCAGTAAGAGTGTCAAGGCGAGCATCCATGCACTGAAGCTGCGCCATGATTGCACTCAGAGCCACACCACCCGTAGAAGAAAAGGGAGCGGAGGTGGATGGAGTTGAAGGAGTGGGAGGAGCTGTCGTACTGGACCGCCTCTAATGTAGTTGTGCCTCGCTCTGTTTAACAGTAATGGCGTTTATGGCACTCATAACAACGAAGTAGTCAGATGTAGGAAAGGGAACAGAAAAATGACATAAAATTCTCGTGATAGTTGAAGAGAAGATGAGCTTATCACAAGTCGCTGTATCCCTATAAACATCTATAATGGAAAAAATGAAATGAGAGGAAAAATCTATAGTGAGATGCTCTAAAAGAGAAAGCAAAAATTGAGCACGGGGCTCCGTAATAGAGTTATAGTGAGAAAGAGGGTGTAAAATAAAAGTCATCACCATGCTCACAAAAAGCGAACATTAGCCCGTCTTTGGACACAGTTATCAGACACTTACAACCAGAGTAGTTAGGATGCTTTACCCTCGGGACATTTAGCACATTAGATACAATATCTGATGTGACAACAATGCACGTACCTCGAACATGAGTAACAAAAAGAGGTACTGAATAATCGAATCCATGCATGTTGGTGTAAAACTTCTGGATCAGCATGGATGGACATGTGACCAGGACATCACACAGTGACTCCTAACCCTTACTGTGAATGACAATAGGAGGTAGGTTAGAGTTGGAGAAGTTCGACAAAATGACTTGGCGTTCCGAATGAACACCTCGTCGAGAAAGTTCTTCCAGAAGTCCTTTCGAGATTGCTCATCACGGAACTGAACAGAAGAAGAAGTAGGATCAGAGGAAGTGGATGCCTCGAAACGAAAAGGGTTCCGGGATAGAGTAGACTTACATTTTGGTGCCATGACGCACTACGTAAACTAGAGAGAGAGGGGGGGAAGAAAGAAACAATTAGAAAAGTCCCAAAACAATTCAAATATATAAGAATATATAGAATGTAAAGGACATTTGCATGAAATGCATGAACATGTGACGTGCAAAGGTAATTGCATTATGGGTTCAGCCCAACCCAATCCTACCAGCACACAATCAGTTTAACATATATAACACACATCTAAATGCATGAATATATAGTTATAATGCACATGGGATGCAATGCATGAAGATTTGAAAACATTTTCACAAAAAACAACCCAAAAATTTCACAAAAGCTTCATCAATTTTGAAAAACCCCCAAAATTTTTCAAAAACCCAAAAACCTAGGTCTAATGCATGACGAATGAAGGATTTAGAAACCTTACTAGTGAACAAGCACTTGATCAAGGCCGAAAATCAACTTAGGATGAAGTTTGGAGTGAGAGAGAGAAGTTTTGGGAGGTGAAAATTCTAGAGAGATCGAGAAAGATCGAGCAAAATGAAGTCTGGATTGCGCTGAACGAATATATAGAAGTTCAATAATTCTCAACAGATAGAGGTGTCGAGAGGTGTCGAGCATTAAAAAAGGTCGACGGATGCAGTTATCGAGTAGGTGTCCATAACAAAACAAGCTTGATGGTTCAAGGAGCTATTGAGGAGATAGAAAATTTCTCGATCGATCCACCTAACTATTGAGAGGTGTTAAGTTTGCGATAAAAAGCAACTGAAGAGCTCGATAGATAAGCTAGGTATCGAGAGGTGTCGATTGTTAGGATTAGTGCCCTTAAATCCTATTGTATGATGCTATGTATAATATTAAGTTTGACATTGTGTATGACATTATGTATGACCTAATATTGTGTCTAATAAATTTGTTTTATTATTATTTGAAATAATAGTAACATGAATATTCGGACATTATCACATAGTCCATGAGATGCATAGTATGTGATTTATGTGAAGAGTCACAGAAGATATAAATCACAAGTTCTTTGTAAACTCAGAATTATAGTTCGTAGTCGGTAATGAAATTGGGCATTTCATCTGCGAAGACTATAACATATCAATCATGATGATTTGTATTGATCATGGAAGTGGTGACTTCTGGTTGATGTGTTAATATGTTTTAAGAGTTAAGACATATTGAACTGGACCGCTGTGAGATTTATTATTCTCCTAAAGATTGTCAAATGAATAATAAATCTCACGACTTACATTTGCATGAACTCTTAATCCTGAGAGAATAATGGACCTGATCATGAGGTGTAGGTTGCTTTGATATATCAGGAGTGAGATCTAAAGTTATGGTCAAAACCTCAGTATGTTGGGCAGCCACATTTAGTGTTGATGGAACATGTATTCTCAAGATGGAATTCATAATCTCTTAACGGAGATATAAAGTATTCCCTTGAGATAAGTTTAATGAGTTTGTTATTCAGAGAGTTAGGCTTAACCACTTTAGTAAGACTAAAGTATATATTTATGGAATTAGATTTCATAAATATATAATGAATAACATTAAAGGATTAAACCGGGTACTCAAGGATTAAGATGTAGTAATTTACAAAATGGCAGTCTACATTAATGACTTTGTATTACTACGAATATTTTATGAAGGGGTTACATGTATAATAAAGTCTTGGGATATAATTTATAGATAAGACCTAGAGTGCAACTATATTTATATAGTGGTATTAAATATAGTTAATGATAACTTTGGATTTGTCAAGAGTTGACAGAAAAGCCCAAGGCCCATTGGAGCTAGTGTCTTATTGGTCCCTTTTGGTCCCACTCTAAGCCACACACTTAAGCCCAATTGGTAAGGCCCAAAAGGCGAGCCCAATTAGATAAATTGGTTAGATACAAAGGGAAAAACGTTCAGATTTTCAGAAGCAAGAAACATCATTGTGAAATGGTGTGCATGTGAGTTTTTGTCATTCACTAGTCATCCCTTTTGTTACCAATTGAGAGACCACACATCTTGGGCGTTAGTGGAATTGGAGTGAAGATTAAAAGTATTCCCGAGTACTTCAATCTTTGTTTTTGAAATTCACCGCTTCAAGGTACGATCTCTTGTTCTCAAAATTCTGAAATTTACTTAGTACGTGTTATCAATATCGAATGAAGTAGATCCGTTTAAAACTTATTTTCCGCTGCACTCATCTCTAATTTCCATCACTATCAAGATTGCTTAAAAACAGTTTTTCAAGAAGAGAAAAACACAGATATGAATGCAATTAAACATGCAACTCAACCAATGATCCAAAAAACATTTTGAACTCTCAACATTATCTCTCAACAATAAAAAATTAAGCACATAGATCCCAAAACACACACACACACACACACACACACACAAAATAAGTCTAACCAATTTTATATTTAAAAAACAAGTCAAGACAGTTTAGTGAGCATAAATTAATATATGTAAACCTTGTGATGGCCAAATCATATTGTACCTGAAAATGTATCAAGAGTAGCAAAGAATATTGTGTGTTGTGCGTGAAAAATATCGCAAGATTGCACAAGTATATTCATGTTATAATGATTTGAGATATGAGAAAATCACTTTAGCTCACACACAATCATAACTGTTTGATGGGGACTATCACCTTCGAGGTACATCCTATAACTCCCACATCTCCTAGAATACACGCTTGCAATCATATATAAAGCATTTTTATTCTTTTTGTTTTTTATTTTTCTTTGCAAATTTTCTTTTAATAAGCATATCATGCATGGGCATATAAGGGAGAGAAAAGAAATACCCAATGATGTTAATCATTTGACATTCCAATTTTGCTATGTCGAAGCACACAAATGTCATTGACATTGCATTGTTGTTATACCGAAGCATACAGATGTCATTTCATGATTGGCGAGTAACAGTGGTGAGATGGTTATTTATGCCTTTCTCTTAGGATTTTCTAGTCCTTCCCGTCAAAAAGAGTGATACGAGTATTAAGTACAAGAGATTCCTTAATCTTACTCATCACAAACATGAGCCATAAAGCTCAGTTGCTTAATTGTGCATGGAGATGCTCATCTAAGCTACAAAAGATACAAAGTTTAGAAAACTTTGTTTCAATGGCCATTCAAGGTACACAAGTACCAATGTATACAAACACACATTGTTTTTGTATTTTTCAATTTTTCAATTTTTTTTAAATTTTTATATGAAAAAGAAAATAAACAAAACTGAAAATTAACCAAACAAAAACATATAAATCAAAACAAAACAATGCATAAAACTAGACAGACTCAAAACAAAAAAGCAAAACACATAAGTAATGCAGAAACAAAAACAAGAAAGGGAGAGAAAGAGAGAAAGTTATAGAATCAATTGGAGCCCTTTTCCTTCCATACCTTGGAAGACCTTTTCCTTTGAGTGAACTCTTGAACCGGCAGTGAAGAGAAGAATTGAAACCGTTCAAGTTCAAAAGGAACATGAGGGCTTTGAGAAGATCTCCAAGGGGAGCAAAAGAGGATGGAAACTGATTTTGGTTTTCTGATGCAATCATGTTGTTGCTCTATTGAGTGGCTAACCACTTATAGCAATTAGGTCGAGTATGACCGGCTGCTCCACAGTGATGACAGAAATGTTGCATTTTCTACTTAGGCTTTTGAGAGTTTCTCTTTTTAGTCCTAGGGTTTTTAATCTATTTCTTATCAAGCTTAGGGGGTGCTCCTAAGATAGATTTACCCTTGTCTATATTCTCACTAGCTAATTCATTTTTATCATTAATGTTCTCAAGTTCAACATTATTACTAGGAGGAACAAAAATAGTAGTACTAGTAGAAGCAATATTAGAAGAAGAGAAATCATACCCTAAACCGGTTCGATAAGAAGCAAATTTCTAAAGACTGAGCATCTCATCGAGCTTAGCGCTTGAAGTTCTTTCCAGCTAAGCTCTGACTTGGAACAATTCTGCCTCAAGCTTCTTGGTCTTCTTAGCTAAGAAATTATTCTCAAATCTCAGTGCTTCAATAGTTTGATTTGCTTCATCAAACTTTGTAGAGATTTCTTCACGCTCAAGCTCCACATCACTAAGCTTCTTGGTGGCCCACCTATACATCTTCTCATGCTTTTTTGAGACCTTGTATAATTTTGCATAGGCTGTGTGGATGTCATCTTGTTCATCAATCTTCTCAAACTTGGATTCCACTAATTCTTCTTCTTCATCCACATCTTCAACAATCCCCTCAGTAGGATTGACAGTGGTAGTAAAGGCATTTAGGATTCCATCATCCTCATTATTGGAATCATCCTTAGGCTTGGTGTCGCTCAATGTAGCAGTAAGTGCCTTGCTTTTCCCAATGGTCTTAAGATATATGGGGCACTCTTGTTTCATATGTCCAAAGCCTTGACACCCGAAGTACTTTGGTCTTGATGGAACAGTGTACTGATAGCCATCCCTAGCATCCTTCTTCCATTTGTCTTGACTCCTGAATTATGAGGAGCTAGATTGCCTACGGTCTTTGTCAAAGCCCTTCCCATTGGCATTCTTCATGAACTTCTTGAATTGCCTTACTTTATAATGTAGGACTTCATCTTAGAATCTTCATTGTCTAAAGACTCATCAGTATCACTACTCTTGGCCTTCAATGCCATGCTCTTGCCCTTACTTGTCTTACCAATTCTTGTTAAACCTAACTCATAGGTTTGTAGATTACCAACCAGCTCTGTTAAAGGAATCTTGTTAATGTCCTTTGATTCCTCGCTCGCGGTGATCTTGGCATGGAATCTCTCGGGCAAGATCTAACCACCTTTCTCACAATCTTGGGTTTAGGAATAGTTTCCCCAAGATTAAAGGCTGAGTTCACTATTTTCTTGAGCTTGGCATAGAACACATCGAACGACTTATCCTCTTCCATCTTGATTTCTTCTAAGCTTATAGTGAGCCTTTGAAGTTTCGAATCTTTGACAGCTTTAGTTTCTTCATAGGTCGTCTAAATAATGGTCCATGCATCCTTCGCAGTTTTAGTGGAGGATATCTTCTTGAACTTTTCATTTGTGACCACATTGAATAAGGCATTCAATACTCTGCTGTTAAAATTTGCTGCCTTGATCTTAGCATCATCCCAATTGGTCGACGCTTCCTTCGGTTTGGTCTAGCCTATCTCCATAACTTGCCACACTTTCTTATCTAAAGACTGTAAGAAAACTCTCTTGCGTACTTTTTAGTATGCATAGTTAGTACTATTAAACAATGGAGGTATGATAAGAGATTGTCCTCTATCCATGACAAACAAGGGTCAATAGATCACACACAAAAATTAACCCTAATCAGAGTGTGCCTGCTCTGATACCACTTGATAGGCCAAAAACGTATTGACCCTTTGTAATGAATTAATTAATTAATTTGCCAAGTTTATTAATTAATCAAATTAACATGCAAACGCGTGGTAGCACAAATAAATCACCAATTAAACTAAGTATGTAGCGAAAAATAAATTGATACGGTGATTTGATTACGAATGAGAAAAACCTACATGACAAAAATCCCATTGGGTGATTTTAAGGTCACCATTTCCGAGAATCTACTATTATCACAACAAGCAGTTTCAAATAAAGGAATCCCAATACCTTATACCAACCTACAGTTGAACCTTTACCCCAATACCCAATTGGACTTGTTCTGTAGTGAAAATCTCTCCTTGTAATGCACGGCTCCTAGTACGTGACTAATTAATTGCGCGGATCCTAGTATGTGACTTCAATCACCAATTAGAGAAGGTTGTTGGCTACAAAGTTCTTCAGTTCATCACATGATGAAGATTAAGAAGTTGCTTGGTCACAAAACCTTACAGTGCACAAACACAGCAACTTCTTCACAAGAAAGATGAACTAGAGCAAATTCTGTCTATGGTCATAATTTTCTTGAACAAAACTTTGCTTAACACTTGTGCAACTTGTGTCTCTGTTTACGGCTTTTAAAATAATCCTTATATATGTTAAGGGTTGTGAGAAAAGAAAACTCAAACATATAATCACGGATTGGATGAAAAATAGTCCTGAAAAACTGAGTTTCATAAACCTCGACAGATATCTTTCTGTCGAGCTGCTATCGAGCCACGAGATTCGGATAGCTCTTAAGTCTCGATAGATTGCTAGCTGTCGAGCTTTAATGAACAACACTTTCTGTACTTGAATCTAGGACAGACTTGCATGGCTTTAACACTTGACTTAAAACAAGATTTCTTGAAGCATCAAACATATCTTAGATTTACTCAAATACAAGTAATGTGCGTTTTGTCAAAGGTTTAACCAATTACATAACATAGTGACATATGTTCCTAAAATGTAAAACACATATGTCCTAAAAATATATATATATATATATATATATTATAAAAGTTTTATTTTATATTTTCATATATATGATATGAAACACTGCTTCTCATTAAGTAATTTTTTATTTATTTTTAAATTAGATGCAAAACAACGCCATTTGGTTAGGTTAAATACAAAATAAAAACTCACATTTCATTTCTCAGTTCTTACCCTCACACTGTCTTTTTTCTATAGATACCCCCTCTCTCACTTGATTTCTCACCCTCCCATTAAACCCTAATTGGGCATCTTAGTTGGTAAATTGTTATTGGTTCTAATTTGAACTTGACACTAAAATTGCTTTTTGCCTACCAATAACAACTTCTCACTTAAATTTTTTTTGTGAAAGTGTTGTGAATAATTGCATATTTGTTGGGAATTTGTGATAGCATATACTAAACACATTTTATTTTGAAGATTTATTAGTCAACATGTTAGTAATATGGCAAGCCATTTACGGTGCACAATACCATTATTTATTTTGGTAGTTCATTTGCTACAACTTTAGTGCCTTGCTATAAGGGGAATCATTTCAATGGTAGTATAGATTAGAAAAGAAATGATTCTCAATTACAATTGAAAATAAAATAAATAATTACTTTTTATTATTATTTATAGATATTTCAATCTTATGTAGTTATCTCCATGATAATTATTTTTTATTATCAAGGCAAGACACTATTTGGTTTTTGGTGTAGCGCGGGGATCAAACTCTTGATTTTTTATTCAACGACAATAAATTTTACCAATTGAGTTAACTAGTTAGATATAACAATCCACCTTCCATAACTTATGTTCTCTAGCAAATGTGTCAAAAACCAAGTCCTCGAATCATTGAGCTTTAGCCCAACTACATATGCTAATTACATGTTACCATAGGCATCTTTCCTAATAATGTCAACCAACTCTTTCCTTCATATGTCACCCATTAATGCCAATTATAGGTTCCATTCCCTTATAAATCCTCTTTTGTAAGGTTCAAGGTATACATACAACAGGAAAAATGCTCTACACCTCTTAAACTTTAGGGTAGTGACCATTACACCCTTTGAATTTATATTTTGGCCAATTTATTCCCTGAACTTCACACATGCACCAAATTAATACACTAGTATTGATTTACTATGGAATACACAGGTGAGATGCATGTGTAATTTAAAATACCACAATTCTTTGAAACCTGTTTGGAAAGAAGAGAGAAACTTAGGCAGAGAGAGAGACATTCGAACCAAAATCACCACTAGCCTTCACATCCCTCCCTCTGTGATGACTTACGTTTCTCTCTCTTCTTTCTAAACATTTTTTTTGAGGATTGTGGTATTTTAAATTTGTGTATTTTTCATTAGTAAATTGATAGTATCCTAACTAGTGTATTAATTTGTCACATGTGTGAAGTTTGGGAATAAATTTGCTGTAATAAAATTTCAAGCGTTGTAATGACCATTACCCTAAAGTTTAGGCGGGTGTATGAGCATTTTTCCCTACATACAACCTTAAGAATACATTATCCTTCATATGTCACCAATTAGCAACCCAAAAGATAAAATAAAATTAAAACAATAAATTTTATTGAAGGAGAAATTATGATTTGGTTGGCAATAAGAACATAAGAATTAATTCGCAAAAAATCATAAGCATTTAATTTTCATGGAGTCTACATTAAATCATAATTCTAATCAAAGAATTATAAATAATAAAACACTTTTCTAGATAGGAAAATCAATAAAAAAAAACTTTAGCATTAACATCCTCAAATATTTTAAAGTGTACCAATAGAAGGTTGGGTTTCACCCTTTCCTTAGCAAGGCTTCTAGGAGGTCATTACACCAAAGAAAATTAAAAAAAAAAAAAAATGAAAGAAACTATATAAAAAAAAAAAAAATTCATAATATTGTTCTAATGCTGCCACCCTTTGAATTTGACCTAAAGAGCCTTTAAATAAGCCAAGAAATCCTATTACAAGTAGAATTCTTGTTTAGAAAAAATTTCAAATTTTCAATCTTCACTTAACCAACTTTTTTGACACATTAAATACCATAATTTGGACCATAAACTACAAAGTTGTCACCCAACAGTCTTTTAAGCACAACTTGAATAACTTTAATCCGATATCTTAGCCAAAAGTTATGCCGAAAACAATAAGGCTTGTGTAGGTTGAAATCATAATCCAAATTTAACTTGAATTTAGTATAAATGTCTTTTGATACTTTACTCCAGTTGGACTCCAATTTAATTGGGTTGATTATCTTTAACTTCATTATGGCCCTTTATAAAAATATAGTACATTGACCATTTTCTTACACAAATTCACTTGTGTCATTCTTGGTAAATTTTGCTAGAATTAATTTCATTATTCTATATATATGACATATTCATGCATTGAAATTCATTTTAAGCAAAAAATTAATTACTAAATATTATTCCAAAACCAAATGTAAAATGCATAAATTAACACAAAATAAATATAATAATACTATTTAATAACAATACAAATATGGAAAATTAAGCTATTATCAAGAGACATTTTGAGAGTGAAAGAGAGAGAGTTAGTTTCGGCCTTCATGTCGTTTAGCCTGATGCAAGAGTTAGTTTATTGAGTTTAGCTTTAGCTAAAACAATTTGGTTTTGTTAAGCCTGGTGTGAATGCTTTAATCTCTTCACTTTGTTTTTCCTCATGGCATCGTAAGTTCAAGTGAGATCACCCCTTATGGACTACAAATACTAGCTCGTTATTCATGTAGTATTTTCTCTCTTGGTTTAGAAGTACTGTTTGCCATAGTTATGTTAACTCTTTATGTTCTTTGTTTGGAACGACTAGTTCTTTCTTCCTTTCTAGCATTTCTCGTAGAGTTAGACACTCCTTTGAAGTATTTTCATTCTTTGGAGGTAATGAATCTCTCAAAATATTGATATTATAAATACTGAATAAGTATTTTGTACTTTTTAAATAATAAAATATACATGAGTTCTTTTATATAGGAGGTAGAGTATGTAGTACAAATATATGTGCAATACAAGTGTGCTATACAAGTAAAGAAGGTGGGCCTAAGGCCCATAGATTACACATTAACAACACCCCTCAAACTTAAGATGGGTGTGAGACTAACTTGAGGTTGTCAACCAAAGCACAAAGACATCCCTTAGGATGTGACTTGGTGTAGATATCTGCAAGTTGATCTTTAGAGGAGATTGAGAATACCTTGAGAGCTCCATGGACAAGGTGATAATAGATAAAATAACAACCAATCACAATGTGTTTTTGTGAGCAATATAAATGACACTCTGGTTCGTCTTTCATTGCAAGCTACCATAAAGGGTCAGTGGAGGCCTCATGATAGGTGTGAAGCTTGTGTAGTGTTGTAAGGGTAGCATAACAATGATAGTGAAGTAATGTGCAAGAATGGATCTTACTCGAGTTGAGTGACAAGGTGGAATGTCTTGTGCAAGATCTTCAGGCGAAGCAGGAATGAGGGACCCAGGCTCAAAGTTGGGTAGCACGTCTTCAACCTATTCATCTTTCATCTGTTCATCTTCAAGATGTTCAAAAATATCTGGTGGTTGGATAGAGAAGTCTATAGGAGGATTAGGAGCTACTATAGAAGGAGTATGTGACTTTTTTGGAAGGAGTTCTTTGATAAAGGAGGTAGATAGGGAGGAACGAAAGTGAGTGAGCTCAACAAAGGAGCGATGTTCCCAAAAGACAACATTTTAGGAAACAAGAAAATGATGAGAGACAGGATCATAACACCGATACCCCTTTGAGTTTTGTCATACCTAAGGAAACAATAGAGTCTAGATCGAGGCTCAAGTTTTTTGTGCTCATAAGGTTGAAAAAGAACGAAACAGGCAGAATTGAAGGAGCACAGGTGATGATAGTCAGGGGGCGACCCAAAAAGGCACTCATATGGAGTCTGATTATGGATGATAGTGATTGGAATGTGATTAATAGCATGAACAGCATAAAGAGCAGCTTCACCCCAAAATCAGGTAGGAACTTTGGCAGAGAGAAGGAGAACCCAAACAGTGTCAAAAATATGACGAAATTTTTGTTTGGCTCTACCATTTTGCTTAGAGGTACCTGGACAAGTTAGGTGATGTATAGTGCCATAGGAATGCAAAATAGCTTGAAAAGCATATTAAGTGTATTCAAAAGCATTATCAGATTGAAAAATCATAATATGTTGGGAAAATTGTGTTTCAACCATCTTTGCAAAGTTATAGTAGATTTTTAGTAATTTATAACGAGATTTCATAAGAAAAATCCAACTATAATGAGAGTAATCATCAATGCGACAACATAATATCGAGATCTACCAATACTAGTAATAGGGGAAGGTCTCCATCATCTGAATGAATTAAATAAAAAATACCAGTAGTTATCGATTCACTATTATTGAAAGGCAAAACTGGTTATTTTCCTAATTGGCATAAAGTACAATCAAAATTTTCTTTGGATACAAAAACTTAATAGACCCCTAAAAGCTAATTGTTGTACCCGAGAAGAGGGTACATGACCAAGATGAGAATGCCAAAGAGTGAGAGAAGGTAAAGAAAAAACCGCAGTAGCTATAGCAGTATTAGAAACAGGAATAATAGGTGAAAGATAAAGGTTGTCCATGGGTAACATATGCCTAACTATAGGACCAATCTCAAGCTCTTGTCTCATCCTCGGATCATGCATAGTACACCTAAAGTAATAAAAATAAGGCGATAACCTAGTTTAGCTAATTGGCCCACAGAGAATAAATTATAGGATAGTTTAGGTACATGGAAGACCCCCGGAACCGAAAGGTTGGAGGTCAAAACAAATCCTAAACTATTGCCATGCATGGTGGATCCATCAGCTATACGAATACTAAGAGGATGTGGTGCAGGTTCAAGTTTAAAAATAAGGACAGGTGAGGTGTCATGTGATTGCAACAAGAAGAATAAAAAAAGCCAAGAGTGAGACTTACCAAGTAAAACTGAGAGAGCAGTGGAAAGAGATGCATTACTAGTCATACGAATAGCCTGAGCTATGATGTTCTGTAGTTCAGTTGATGAAAGGTTAATAGTGGATCCAGAAGACTAGGACTCAGCTAAGACAAAAGAGATCGGTAGGGTAGACTCAGTATTAGCAACAACAACAGTAGATTTGTTGTGATGTTAACAAGTCTCAATATTGTGGCCAAGACGCTTACAATAGTTGCAAAACTTTTTATTAGACTGTTTGTGATGATTGTTGGAGCTAGATGCATCAAACCCTAACTGTGCAGGTTGCTCTGTGGGAGGAGAAAAAGGAGCAATAGCCAAAACATTAAGCTTATTCTGGTCTTGAAGGGTTGCAAGATGAGCTTTTTCTCCAAACAACTCATTTATAACATTATCAAGAGAGGGAGGAGGACTGCGATTAAAAAGCTAACCTCGGATGGGCTCATAGGCATCGTGAAGTGACATCAAGAATTCATAGAGACGAAATTCATCTTGAATGATAGCATATTGTTGAGCATCCTTTAAGCATGCCCAAGTTGGATCAGAAAGGTCAATTTGGTCTCGAATGAAGCGAAGTTGATCATAGTAGTCATTGATAGATTGCCTTGGTTCTTGCTTGAGCAGATGTAATTCAACCACTAACTGATATTTCATGGATCCGTGAGAAGTGGAGTAACGTTTGGCCAACATATCCCGTGCAGATTTTGCATCATCAAAGCTGCCTAATAGATTGAAGATGGAAGAAATAAGGTGCTTCAGAGCCAAGTGAGAATCATGTGGTTGTGACTATCCCATTCAACCATGTGAGTGATGAAGGCAATATCTTCTTCACCTGCCTCCTTCACAGGAATAGTAATTGTACCAGCATAATATTGCTAGAGCATGCAACCTTTAAGAAAACTGCGTATAGCTTGTGACTAAGATAAGTAATTCTTATTTCCCTCCAAAATAGTATTGATGGAGTGAGGAAGAAAAATATATTTTTATCCATTTAGAGACAAAATATGCAAAAATAGACTGCAAAAATGAAATCAACATGAGAAACTGGATAAGGAGCACCTAGACAGCAAAAAGTCAACCACTGAAAAAGTCAATGGTCAACCCTACAAAAAGTCAACAGTCAAAATCAATTGGCGGTAGTCAACAGAGTCAGCGGAGATGACTTTAGCAAGATGACGTAAACATGTGACTGGATGATGATGTGGCGGCTAACACAAGTAGGTGATTGGATGTTGACATGGTGGTTGACATAAATAGTGACCAAATGCTAACGTAAGCTAGGGCTGACGTGGCACTAATGATGTCATGGGTGACGTTAGCTTGGATCAGAAGACGATGCGTGACGCCCGTGACTTAGACGCAGATTTCTTAGGTGGTGTATAAAGGCTCTAATGGCTGCGAGGCTTCCACGATTGAGTAGATCGGTGCAAGAAGATCATAGTGGTACCTACAAAAATAATAAACGGGAAAGATTCATGGTGGTGACAATAATTGGCAGTGGTCCTTGCGGTGTGAGACTCCTTAATGGCGGCAACTACAGGTCCGGAACTAGAGACGACGACTGAGAGACCTTGAAGATTCAAAGATTGTTAAGAAAAGGTTAGAGTAATGGCTCTGATACTATGTTAAAAATAATGAATAAGTGTTTTGTATTTCTCAAATAATAAAATATACATGAGTGCCTTTATATAGAAGGTAGAGTGTGCAGCACAAGTAAGTGTGCTATACAAGTAAATAAGGTGGGCCTAAGGCCCACAGTCTATTACACATTAACGATTGACATTCGTATGATTCCTTAATGTTTGCATGCAATCCATCCATTAATTCCATCACAAATTGAAACCTAAGTCACAGTACTCCCATATATACAACCATCATCGATTCTCTTGCAAATCGTAACCCTAAAACTTCCCAAATACTAAAATCATCCCATTCTTAGGTGACACATGAAACCCTAAGCCTCTGGAAATCATCCTAAACCCTAGATCCAATCATCAAGACTCACTTTCATGGAACCTAATCCTTAATTATGTTGCTTACAGCCTCATCACCTTCATTATCATTTGTTTCCATTTCCACTACTACGTTAGTGATTACTTTTGGTTTAGGATCTGGTCTAGGCTAGAAATTAATCATGTAGTGGTCCAAGGAGTGGTAAAGGGGCTATCTATCTGGCTACTTTTAATAGGATCAAACCCATGCTTTAGATAAAGATGAACAATCTAATGCGCTTCCTTTTTTTATCCTACTCTCCATTTTCATAACATCACCATCAGTGTTACATGAAGCAATCCCTTTCTTAAAGTCTTCCCCAAGAAAGTTAAACTAATTGCATTCTTCTATCATATACCCTATATGTTTTGTTGACTTACCAAACTCAGTAATTGAGAGATAATCAATATTTATCTCTTTAAACAAACTCATCTTCCCCTTAACATAATGCTTTTCAAGTAGAAACTTAAAATACCCCCATTAAAATTAAAAAAAAAAAAAAAATCAGTTCTTATGATCGGCATCTGTGCAAAAGTAAATAAATGTTATTTGCATATAACACTAATACTTAACCATCAACAAAGTAATGGCATGTGTACTCAACAGACATAATCAATAAAAGTTTATATATAAAAGAATAATGTTGGACTTTCTATTATTATATATTTACTTGCCTTCAAAACAACATATATAAACAACAAAAGACAACGACATACATAAACATCTAGCAAGAAGGTAATGGCATATATTATTATATTTGTATTTACCTCCAAAATAACAAGCATAAACTAAAATGGGCAACCACATATGATGTCGCGGAAGTCTGAAGAAAGCACACACGATACTCTATTTTATGGGTAGAACTAAACTATTAGTTTCTAGGTAGTAAACCTTGAATCCATGAGGGGTTCCTTGAATCTACAAGGAAAAAATGTCTAAAATCCATTAGAAAATAGAAAGACAAAAGTCTAAAATTTATTGATTGAATAATTGTTAAAAAATGTGAATAGGCTTAGGGGCCTATTTAAGGGCCCCGTAAAACTAAATATACAAGAAAATATATTATAAAATAACTCATAATTAATACCTAATCATAACAAGAACCAAATTTGACCTAAAAAACATTAAAAACACCTAAATACAAGAAAATAAATGTCCTAAACCTAAAATAACGAAAATTACATAAAATATCAAATATAAAAAATTACAAAAATTAATTTGAATATTTTTTCCTACATTAGACCCCTCCACTTAAAACAAACTCGTACTCGAGTTGATGGTTGAAATTTGAAATCTTCCACGCCAAGAGAACAAATACTTTGAATACTCCATCTTTCTTGTCTTCTTGTCAAACTTGAAAGTCATAAATTGAGCAACTTGAAATTCTTGTCCCTTGATCTTTATTCAATTGACAATATTCACCAAATAAGAGCCAATAATCAAATCAAATCTTTCCACCCCAATAAAATCAGTAAAATTTGTTTCGGTGTCTCCCACCAAAATAATAGGAGCTTGAATGTTGCAATCATCTAATTTTACTTCATCGAGATCCTTGAAACTTTCCTCTTCAATTTCATCCTCAGTTGTCTTTGCCATCTCAACTTCAAGATATTTCTCTATCATAGGGTTTTCATCAATCTCTTCCACAATCTTGATTTCAAGTTCTTCTTCTATAATAAGACTTTCATTAATATCCTTAGAAATATCTATATTTTCTTCTTTGACTTCTACATATTCTTCAAGAAAAATATTTTTTACAACATGCAATTCCTCCCTTATTGGTGGAATATATGGCTCTTCAAAATAATTCAGGTATGAACTTCTTGGCCAATAATAATCTTGTATTGTATACGACAAGATTTCTTCACAATCCAATAAATAAAATTTGATAGCAAGCATCTTTTTCATCCTTGGCCATGAACAATTTTTTTTTACCTTTTCGGATTCTATCAAATTGTACTCATTCCCACCAACATAAGGCATACTTACTAAGTTTATACAAAGCAAGTCCAACTTTTCTCTTATAACAAATATTCTCATATTCAAATAAATCCTCTAGATCAAGTAACCAATCAAGAAAATCTTCTTTTAAAAAAATAACTATTAAAACTTGCAATTATCTTATAAGGCCTATATGAAATTTGCTTACCCATAGGTTGCCCGTGAGTTACATCTCCACTATAGTTATCCCTATTATTTCTATTCTTCAACGGCACCATCCTAGCATAGATATTTGTGAGTGCTTGTTGTACGTCATATAATACTTGCTAAGTTCTTCGTCATTGTGGTGGTGGTAGTAACTAATATCATGGAAGCATGAAAAAAGCATACATGATGCTCACTTTGATGGGCAGAAACTAAACTATTAGTTTCTGAGTAGTAAACATCGAATCTACAAGAGGTTCCTTGAATCCACAAGAAAAAAGGGTCTTGAATCCACTAGAAAATAGAAAGACAAAAGTATAAATTTTATTGATTGAATAATTGTTAAAAAACGTGTATAGGCTTAGGGGCCTATTTAAGGGTCCCGTAAAACTTGACAAACAAGAAAATATATTCTAAAATAACCCCTGATTAATACCTAACTATAATAGGAACCAAATTTGACCTAAAAAACATTAAAAACACCTAAAAACAAGAAAATAAATGTCCTAAACCTAAAATAACGAAAATTACATAAAAATACCAAATATAAAAAATTACAAAAAAATTAAGTTGATATTTTGTCCTGCATCAACATATGTAAACATTCAACAACAAGGAACTGCCATGCAATCAATAAACATAGCAAGTAAACCATTGTCATTCCCAGTAAAAAAAATCATGCATGGTCTTCATTTGAGCCTGGAGAAATATAACCAACTATTCCCATGATTAAAAAAAAAAATAAAGCACATTGATGTTACCCATAAATAAAAGAAGACAAAACACACATAAGGTATGCATAAACCAAAAAAAAAAAAAAAAGTATAATACAAATCAAAATCAATGTCCCTATCAATTGAATATCAAAACCCTTAAATAATTTTCCCCCCAAAAGAAGGAGAGAAAAATCCCCTAATTTTAAATCATAGCTTAGATTGCGAAGAAACCATTTTTCTTAATTCCTTTGCCTTGAAGAGTCTCAAATTTGAGCTTTTTATTAGAAGTGTTAGCATGATTGCATTTTCAGGGAACACAACTTGACAAGATTTCTTTTATTCAATTGAAAAAGAAAGATGAAATTACAAATGTTAAAATACTCTATGCATTTAATGAAAGTAAGTGATTAATATAACATTGCTAGGCACAAATTTATCAGTTTAAACTTAATTTAAAATGGTGTTTTAACATATCATATAAAGCCCTTATAAAGAGTCTCCTTAAAATTAAATTCTCAACTCTCACAGCTTCATATAAAGCCCTTGTAATCTAATAGCATTAATATTTTATGTTTTCAATTGAAATATTTAGGGTTAAATCCACTTATCCACATCCTCACATAAGAGAGGGGGGGGGGGGGGGGGGGGGAAAAAAAAACCATATATTTATTTCCCAACAAAATTGAAAAGGACATGACAAATTCATCTGTGGCTGGACCTTTTTCCATTCTTTTTTCTATTTTATTTTAATTTATTACTTGGTTTATTTATATGATTACATGGGGAAAAAAATGACAGAAGCTTGAAAAATGGTAATGTTTGAAGATTACTTGTTACCCAATAAAGCTTGCAAATGGATTATCATCCCTTCTTCATGAGGAGTGAAGTTCCCTCGTTTGATTCCTGGTCTGAGGTAGTTAGTCCATCTAAGTCTGCAACTTTTGCTGCACCTTAATAACCCTTTTGTAAACAAAAGGTGATCTATCCTTTAGTACAAATGAAATTTCCAAAATTTACACAAAGATTTACAAACAAGACATAGGAAATTTCATAATTCATGGAACCCTTATGGAATTGTATTGATAGAAGTCTTCAAGACCATCTTGAACCAAAAAAAGAAAAAAAAAAAAAACATGAAGAATAGCTGGATCTATATATATATAAGCACTTACCAGTGTTGGTAGGCACTGATCTCCAATTTCCTGGACCATGTTCTTGGATGTAAGAGACTAGGATGATGTCCTCCTCTGGAGTCCATGGACCCTTCTTGATGCCAACTTTATCACAGCAAGGAGGCCTCCCCATGGCTTAGTAATTCACCCTTTTTCCTCACAGAAACTCTCTCTTCAGGACTCTCTGGAGCTTTCAAATTGTGAGATGGACATGTGAGTGCTTATATACATGGTGACTTATGAGAAGAGATGCACTTTGTACGCCATTTATCTACCCTGCTGAGCCAGCTGGTCTTTTTATTAACTTCATATATTATATATAGTCAATCTAGAAACCAAAGTCAGAAGAAGAGTTGAATATCTTCACTCTTTCCCTTCTGGCTCACGTGTCAAAGTAGCTAGTCACCATAGGTAGGAAACTTTGTAGGCTTGGTCTTTATTTTTGATAAATTACATATTTCACTCAAAGTTTAAGTTAATAGGAAATAGTGAATTTAATTATAATTCTTATACTCCATCTCATGTGTAATTTCAAACTCACTCTTAACAAATGGGTTCCAATACAAGATTTTTAAATTTGAATAATAAATTATCGATTATCCAAAAAATTCAAGCTATATTAAGAAACAGTGAATTTAAACACTATCACTTCAAGTGTGGGTCGGCTATGCGACCTTTCTTAAGTGGGCCCAACATGTAGGAGGTAAGGTGGAGACAATTGATTGAATCTATGACCTCCTGCTCCTGTATAATGATAAATTATTAATTATTCCAAAATTTAAATTATTAGGAAACTTTGAATTAATCATTTAATTTAACATTTTAAATCAGAGAAAGAATGAAGAAAAAATTCAAATTTATGACTACCTACTCTTATACCATGAGAAATCACTAATTATGTTAAAAGTCTAAACTATTAGGAAATAATAAATTTTAATTATTTAATCACAATTCTAACTATTTCTTTTATAAAGACACTCTCAATTGTGGTTAAGAAAGATGTAAAGCCACACTAATTGCCCACTAATTTTGTCCTTGATCTCAAATCAAGGTTTAAGGAATTTTTTTTTCTAGGTTAACATAAAAATATAAAAGTATTTTTTCACAAAGTGAGATTCGAAAATATAAGTTGAAAGCATAAAAAATGACAACTCTTTCAACAAGAACCTAATAACTTCTTGGGAAATTTAACTATTTTGTTTCTCTTTTAACTCATTATCACAAAGATCATAATAAAACCTAGCTATAAATAAATAAATATATGTCCGCAATCCAACATATCCAGTGAAACACAAGTCACACCAAAAAAAAGGGGGGAGGGGGGGAGAACCTTAATTTAGCTTAGTTTACTTTATTGCATTAATTGATTAAAATCTTGGGATTTGAGAGAATTGAAAGTTAAAATCTTGGACGTTACTTTGTGAGAAGTTAATTTGGGCTAGAATCTTGGGTTTGGGCGGTTAGAAAGAGAAATTCTTGGGATTTTTTTTTTTTTTTTTTTTTTGTTAGTTATATATCTGAGTTTACAAATTTAATTGGACCAGATGGGCAGCCATAGCTTCTTACCTCCCACAACGAACAGATAATGATATAAAGAACTACTGGAACACCCACCTGAAGAAGAAGCTAAAGAAATTTCAGTCAGCTTTGGACCCCCACATGGCATCAGATTCAGCAAGTACCACTCAGTTTGTATCAAAAGGCTTTAATAATGAGAGAAGAAGCAGCTTAGATATGAGCAGCCCTGCCCCATCCTTGAGGGTAAACCAATCCTCCTCTACATATGCCTCAAGCACCGAAAACATATCGCGACTCCTAGAAGGTTGGATGAGATCTTCCCCAAAGAATAACAACAACACTACTCACATCAATGAACCCCATGAAGATAACAAGGTTAATGACAAAAGCAGCAATTTTGGCAATTCAGCATCAATGAGTACTAGTACTACTCTTCAGTGCTACCAACCCAAAGCTGAGCAAGAAGGTGGTGGCGGTGGCGGTGGCGGTGGCGGTGGCGGTGGTGGTGATATAGTCTCTCATGAAGATTTTGATTCAATATTATCTTTCGAGAACATGAACAATGCCGCTTCAGCGTGGGACAAGTCAACCTGTGATTCTATGCCTGCAGAGACTAACAAAACCTCTCAAACTGATGCAAATGATGACAAGGTAATTCATGTCATGACAGAGAGGAATAGGCAAAGATCTGAGAACTCTCCGCCCTTATCAATTCTTGAGAAGTGGCTTTTCGATGAAAGTGCTGCTGGTCAAGTAGAGGAGATGATGGAATTGTCTCCAATGTTCTAACAACATCATGATCTCTTTTTTAATTTAGAATCAGATTATATGATTTGAAAACCAAGTGTTTCGTCTTTTTTCTAGGGTTTGTTTACCTTTGTTGGGGTTCTGAGAAGCTGGGATCCCTTTGCAAAATGCATGTAACTTTTTCTGAATGAATTATCTCAAGTAACATTAGTCTTTCTCCTTAATTAGTTTGTATTACTCTGTAGTAATCAGCTGGTAATTTATCATTCAATCTAGTTAAGAAGTTCTTTAATTCAGAATTAATGGAGAAAATGGAAGAAATGAATGCACCGCACGTTTATTGGTGCGACTTAAACATAGTAACTTTTCTAATATTTCTTTTTCGTGTTTTTTTTTTTTTTTTTTTTGAGAAAGTTCTTTTTCTTGTACTTGGGGGTAGGTAAGTGCATATAATTTTCGACTCCTACAAGAAACTTAAATTAGGAAAAAAAAAAATCAAGGATTATCGCCAATTTTACTAAGAAGCCACTTGACCTCTTTACACTTTTGAAAACAAAATTGTGAGTTCTACTTTTGACATAATGGTATTCAATACGTACGTATCTATTTTGTTTGGTTTAAAGTTTTAAAGAACTCTAACAAACGAAAAAACGTAAATATAACCATACATATATTACAAAACTAAATTTTGATATTGAAAGATCATTTGTATGTATTAGCTAATTTTCTATCCTATTCTAATTTTGTTCAATATTTATGTTATCGTAGAATAATTTCATAAGATAGTATCAAACTTAATAAATGTAGGATATAAATGTCTATATATTTCTTCAATTTTCGATTGCACTATATATAGTAAATACATAGATTTATTTTTTAAACTTTTATAATTTAAAATATCTTAAGTTTCTTGTTATTTAAGTAATACATACATACATACATACATACATACATATAATATATATATATATATATATGAAATTAAAACCCAAGTTATAAAAAAAAAAAAAAATCTTAAGAAATCAAAGGAAAAAATAGAGAATACAAATAAAAACAAGAAAATATTGATTTTAAATATAAATAGAAAAAAACATCAGAAAAGAATGATTTCGATATAAGTTGTGCTGTCTGTCATACTAATACGAATTGGTACAATAAAAAACAAAAGCAAACAAAAGAATATCAAATTTTAGTATAATAGAGTATTTTTTTTAAAGCATAATATGGTAGGATTTTTAATATTTGAAAATAAAAGCATGTTCTTTAGGAACTTCAATTTCGTACAATGAGTAGGAGTTAAATTTTTTTAATAAAAAATATGTGTGTCAGTGTGTACATATGTGTATGTTCGCGTGTATGAGCATTTGTGTGCTTTTGTATACATGTGCACATGCATGTATTATATGATATAATACATGTATTCTATTAACTATAATATTTCCAAATGAATATTTTGTAAAATTAGGACTCAAAGCTTTCCTTATATGGATAATGTTAATAATTTGAAGCAAGGATAAGAGAGAGGCGAATGGTAAGGGGAAAGGAATAATTATAGCCATAGTTTCAAAGTAAAATAGGATGCCGTCACGAAAGTCTTGCATCCAATGAAGCAAATAAAGGTCTTCCTTTTGGGAAAATTATGAGAGGGAAACATGTGATCTTCTTCACCTTTCGGTGTGATAAGCTTCTATGTGGCTACCATGCAAATTATATATTTATATTTCACAATTTTCACAGGATACAGGAAATAATTTGAGTCCTCACTCCTCACTTCGCTGTTACATGTTGCATGGCCCCTTTACAGATACCACACCACAAATCATAACGTGCCACCTTTCAATCTTTTACCTTAAAAAAACTGTCATGATAATAATGATGAATGATGATGATACGAAATCTATGAACTAAAAATGTATAGAGCTTTGTCTTTTGTGTAAAATGAATGCAGCACCTTCTCCAACATGCGTGATGTTGCATACTGTGATAAGAAATGGACAACAAAAGATTAGGTGCGCCATTTATGAACTCCCTAGACAAAATAAATTGTGACAAGGAGTTTATAATGCCGTATAACAAATAATCAACGTTTCATTAATTCTGGACATCTTTGTTAGAAATATCAAAAAATTAGAAAATGAGAATTTAAACCTTAGACGTTTTTATTGAAAATATCAAAAAAACTTCAAGCTAAGCTACCATCTTAGTATTTATAATTATGGGTGTGTGCGGTTCGGTTTTATAAGTTTTTTTCTAAATTTGTCACCATACCGATAAGTATAAGTTTTCTCATAATTGGAACCGATGCATACTGCCAAGAGTCGGTTTTCTGACCTATAGCGGTGCGATTTTATGCAATCAGTTAATCGGTTTAATCGGTTTGAAAAATTAAAATAATATATACTTTTTTTAAAAACTTTTATTTATTTAGCAAGTTGTCTAAATTTTTTTAACAACAATTCACAATGTCACAACTAGTAAAAACAGTAACAATCACTACTCAATCTCAAGATCATTTTTTTTTTCCATAATAGTAACATAGTGAATTATGAACATCCCAAATAATTTGTAAAAGAGTTGATATAATAAAGTATTAATAAGAGTTTTCTAAGCAAAAGAGTTGATAATATATACATCCCAAATTCAATAATAAAATAAAACAAAAGTTGGAGTAAAACTGGGATAGAGACTCTTTGAGAGAGAGAATATTAGGAATTGATCGACGAGAGGTGAGAGAGAGACTTACCGGCAGTTTGCCTTGAACTGGGTGGCTGAGTGGGCTGGTCAATGTGATGGCGGCACTTGGTGAGAACTTGAGAGAGAGAGAGAGAGAGAGAGAGAGAGAGAGAGAGAGAGAGAGAGAGAGAGAGAGAGAGAGAGAGAGAGAGAGAGAGAGAGAGAGAGAGAGAGAGAATTTATACTAACTAAAAACCTAGCAAAACGACGACGTTTTGATTTTTTTTTTTTCATTACTAAGTGAAATGACACATTTTGATATATTTTTTAAAACCCACAGTAAAACATCGTCGTTATATATATATATATATATATATATAGGATAATTACGGTAAACCCACCTGTGGTTAGGCTCGTTTTTACTTTACCTACCCGTGGTTCAATCATTTACACTTTGCCCACCTGAGGTTAGTCCCGTTAGCCTTCTGTAATCCACCTCTCTATTTGCCGTTAGAAAAAAAAAAACCATTTTTCGGTAAAAAAAAATATAACAAGAATAAAAAGCTAGGGTTTTCCATTGCTCATGATCTTCAACATGAACAAAGGAGAGGAACAACACACCAATCAAATGGCTTAATGAAATTATTTTTAATCTATAACAATATCAACAATTTCACAACAACTCAAAATTTTGAACCAAATTTTACAAGAAGACCAACATCTCAAAACAACCAGCAACGTTATCAACAAAGAGAGAGGGGATATAGATAACCCAACAATTGAAGTGTGAGGTATAGAAAAATCCAGCCATGGGTTTGGATCATGGTAGATCAGCCATGGGTTTGGTGTCGTGGTGGTGGCTTCTAGGTGCTAGATCGGAATGTAAGACAGGAAGAGAAATCCAACGATATGTTTTGAGAGTGGGATTGGTTTCTTACTGTTGTGGATTTACCTTGATCTCTACTTGTCCCTCTCCTAATTTTCTGGTCTTTTTTGCACAACCAAACAGAAACTGAATGGAAAAAAAAAAAAAAAAGGAAAAAAAAAAAAAAAAAGAGAAAATGGGTGACCTTGGAATTGGTCAAGGTAGGTGTCCTCGATGCAAAAATGGTAAGTGTGGAAGCATTGATGAGAATCATCATTGGAAGGAAAGCGTTTTGGAGATCGGAGAGGAATATCCGAGTTTGGACACGGGTATTCGGATCCTCGAGACGCTCCAAGACCGATCTGAAGGCTCCGTAGGCAACGTCTCCGGACTACGAACACTCCTTCAAGAACTCATCCACCGATCCCATTTCAGTGCCGAGAGGACTCTTCTGCAATTACTTTTGGACTTTTAAGGTAATCCAGGGGATATATTCATATGGGTTTCGTTTTTTTTGGGTGCTTTCTAACTTGTTTAGGTAGAGATTATAACATGTGACTTTGTAAAAGAGAAAATGCAATATGAGAGTAAAATGTAGTTCTTCAGTACCAAATAGGGCACCTGATGTACTTTGTCTGTTACATGGAAATAAGATGGAGAACTTTAATTGAAGGTTTAGTCCACTTTAATTGTAGTGTGGATTGCTGCAACTGTGATGGGGAAGGGACTGGGCTCAACTTGAAATTGTGTAAATTTGGTTGCCCAATTCTTAATTTAAAACCCTATCTTTTTTATTCTTGTTATATTTGTTTTTGCAGAAAAATGTGTTTTTCTAATAGCAAACGGAGAGGTGGGTTACGGAAGGCTAACGGGACTAATCTCAGGTGGGCAAAATGTAAATGATTGAACCATGGGTAGGCAAAGTGAAAACGGGCCTAACCACAGGTGAGTTTATTGTAATTATCCCTATATATATATATATATATATTAGAATATTGGTCAGTTCAGAAACGTTTCAGTTTTAGATCTTCACCTCCATGGCCTACACCACACTAGTTTCAAACTGGATTTCCATCTTCGCTCATCGGCCTTGGCTCCATCAGTCGACCATAGCATCGGTCGGTGCCAGTTGTTACCTTTGACTCTGGTAGTGTTTTGCTCACCCCTATTTATAATGGATGTCTCTGTTATAAAATGTAGGCTTTCACTAATTTGTAGTGCTTGAAGAATAATAATAATTATTATTATTGACTATCTTGGAACTAATACTTTGCACAAGTCTTTTCTTTTTTTTTTTTTCTTTTTTATAAAATTTTTATAAAATTACCATAGTATTTTAAGTATGTCTTTTGATTCCAAAAATAAGTTTTCTACAGATAAAAGTGATAAGTAAATAAGAAAGCATTTCTTTTTAGTTTTTCAAAAAAAAAAAAAAAGTATTAATAGACTCAGATAATTTTAAGATACTAATTTTGTGTATTTTTTAAATACAAAGAAAAACCATTACTTAAAATAGACTATATTAAATAGGAAAAAAGCTATAGTGTCTATTACTCTATTGAGGAAAACCCAGCCTATGGGGACGCTGGAGAGGTCACGATGGTCATCGGAGCAACATCTACCCGACAAGGAAGGAGTGATATCTACTAAAGAAATAAATGCAAGTTTGAACCAAATTAATTTGGAGCCAGCTATACCTGAACCTACTCTTGATTTATTGGGGCTAAGAAATGATGAGGAGAATGTCATGGAAAATATCTTTGATTCTGCTTAAGATATTAGGGATTCTGATTTATCTTATGATAGAAAGATAGGAGAAGTTCCCATTCTTGTTCCCAGATCCAACGGTGGCCCAAGCTCTTCAGTGTCAACTAATGAGCCCATAGGGAGAAGCCCTTTTTAAAAGAGATGATGAATATAAGGCCAAACTTCATGAGAGAAAAGCCTGTTAAACGAGTTTGGGTGGATAGGCCCTTGAACCTTAATGATGAAAATGTGGTTCGTGTAACACTGGGAAAACGAAATTCAATTTCTACTCTGTTAGAGTCCCCGGCAACAAAACGAAAATCCTAAGGTTCAGAAGGTGACTTGAAGTACTCTTTTACAATGGTGGAGGCTAATACCTAGCCCCGTTGAGAACTATGAGTTGGTTTTGTTGGAACGTGCATGGGCTAGGGAACCAACACACAGTTCATGAGCCTGCTTGATGGTGTGGGCACAAGATCCCTCCATCATGTTTTTAGATGAGACATGGGCAGACGAAGATAGGCTAAAAAACCTTTTTCATGATATACAGTTCAATGAGAAGTGGGTTGTTTAGAGAGTCACCAAAGCGGGGGGACTTGCTCTTCTTTGGTAAAATTCTTTGGATATTGATGTGGACTTGTATTCACTTAACCATATTGATGTCATCATTAATAAGGGGAAGGAGGACTCTTGAAGGTTTACTGATATCTATGGGTTACCCAAGTCTAGCAGAAAATTTGAGACTTGAGATTTATTACGTATATGAATTAGAAATCTAATCTCCCTTAAGTGTGTGCAAGAGATTTCAATGAAATCTTAAAATCCCATGAGAAGTTAGGGGGTGTACCCAGAATGGAGTTTGAGATTAGAGCTTTTCGTGAGATTATAGATGAATGTGGCTTATGGACTTAGGGTGCATGGGCCAAAAATTTACTTGGAAAGGGAAGCGGTCTAGAGTTATGGTTTTGGAAAGTTTGGATTGTGCTCTTGCCACCAATTCATGGATTGCCATGAATCTAGCCACATGCATGCAGCACATTTGTGTCAATTTCTCAAACCACAACCTCATAGTCATTAAACTTGAAAGCATTGTGACTAGTTTAAATAAACCCTTCTATTTTGAACAAATGTGGATGAAGGAACAAGGTTGTGAAGACACAATTAAAGCAACTTGGGGCATCCCCCCTCCCCCTCCCCAGTATCTCTTCACATTTAGTCTATGCAAAAATAATATTGTATTCAGAAAAATTGATTGAGTGGAGTCAACGTTCTTTTGGGTGATGATGTTTCAAAAGTAGTGCTTGATTGTCTTAATAATTGTCATATACATTCTGAGTTTAATCATTCTTACGTTACTCCAGTACCAAAAGTGAAGAGCCTAGAAGAAATAATATTTGAATTTAGACCAATACGTTTGTGTAATGTCATATACAAATTGGTATCAAAAGTTTTGGCAAATAGGATGAAAAAGCTACTATCTCTTGTTGTTTTTGAAAACCAAAGTGCTTTCCAAGCAGGACGAGTAGTCACTAATAATTTTCTCATGACTTTTGACAATCTTCTATATGAAAAATCACTAATATGGCAAACCAGGTTTCATGGCTCTTAAACTCAACATGAGTAAGGAATATGATCAAGTTGAATGGTCTTTTCTGGAGTGTTTATTGAGTAGAATGGGCTTTCATAGTAAGTTGGTGCTTTGATTATGGAATGCATTACTATTGTTTCTTACTCTATTTTGATCAATGGTGAACCTACAGGCACTATACACCCTAGTAAAGGCATTAGACTGGGAGACTCTCTCAGACTCTCTCTCTCTCACTCCTCTGCATTGAGGGTTTACATGGGTTACTAACCCAAGTTGCTACTTCGGGGTACATTAGAGGGATCTCCATTTGCAGGAATGGCCTTAGGTTTTTTTTTTTTTTTTTTTGGCAGATGGTAGTATTTTGTTTTGCAGAGCTTCTATCCAGTAATGCCAATATATCCAAAGTCTGCTCACAATATATGAAGAAGCTTCTAGGATAAAACAACTTTGTTTTATAGTAAAGCTACAACTATTAAGGTCTAAGATTCCATTAAAGTTTTGTTGGGAGTACATGAGATCAAGCAATATAAGAAGTATTTCGGCCTTCCCTCTATTGTGGATTGAAACCAAAAAAAAAAAAACTATTTTGATTTATATTAAGGAAAAGATATAGTTGAAGCTTCAAGGATGGAAAGAAAAGCTTTTATCTCAAGTTAGTAGGGAGGTTGTCTTGAAAGCCATGGTGCTAGCTATGCTAACATACTCAATGAGTTGTTTCAAATTTCCTATAATACTCTGCCATGTGATAGAGGCAATAATCCAAAAATTTTGGTTGGGCAAAGGGATAATAGGAAAAAGATCCATTGGGTCAAGTGGAACAAAATGTCTACTACTTAAAAAAATATTAAATAAGAAAAAAGTTACAGTGTCTACTACTCTGTTTTTTAGTAAAGCCACATCTATTGAGGTCCAAGATTCCATTAAAGATTTGTTGGGGGGTATCTAAGATCAAGCAATATGAGAAGTATTTGGGCCTTCCCTCTTTTGTGGGCTAGAACAAAAAGACTAGCTTGATTTATATTAAGGAGAGGATATGGTCAAAGCTCCAAGGATGTAAAGAAAAACTTTTATCTCAACTTGGTAGGGAGGTTATCTTGAAAGCAGTGGTGCAAGTTATACCAATGTACTCAATGAGCTGTTTCAAATTTCAAATAACATTTTGCCATAAGATAGGGGCAATGATCCGAAAATTCTAGTGGGGCCAAAGGCTTAATAGAAGAAAGATCCATTGGGTCAAGTGGAACAAAATGTTTAGGCCAAAATATGAAGGAGGGATGGGTTTTTTAGAGCTCCAAAAATTCAATGACACTTTGCTAGCTAAACAAGTTTGGAGATTTATGACAAATTAAGATTTTTTGTTCTTCAAATTTTTCAAATCAAACTTTTTTTCCTCACGGCACCATTTTTTATGCCAAGAAAAATAAATGCTCCTTTGCATGGCAGAGCATCTTGAAGGGACGTGATATTGTTAAGAAGGGCCTGAAATGGAGGATAGGGAATGACTCTTTTGTTAGGATCTACT
Source organism: Quercus suber (assembly GCF_002906115.3). Taxonomy (NCBI): domain Eukaryota; kingdom Viridiplantae; phylum Streptophyta; class Magnoliopsida; order Fagales; family Fagaceae; genus Quercus; species Quercus suber. The sequence goes on along the minus strand of NW_027069683.1, from coordinate 992,148 downwards.
AGGATAACTGGTTGCCTAGGTCACGACATGGGATTTCATTCTATCCCCTCTAGAGGACTACTCCTCTAATGCTTTGGTTTCAAGCTTGATTGACCATGATTTATATTGTTGGAGGACTTCAGAAATTGATAGGCTCTTCCTACCTCTTGAAGCTAATGTAATCAAGGCCATTCCATTGAGTTTTTTCAATAATGAAGATTTCTTTTTTGGGGGGAGAAACCATGATAGGATGTAGTTGATAAAATTTGGATATCAGTTTCTTTTGGTGAAGATGATCGAGATTCTTCAAGCTCATCTAACAGTGAGGTGAATAAGAGTTTGTAGAAGTGCATCTAGAGACTTTAAGTTCCAAATCGGGTCAGATCTCTACTATGGCATGCTGGGACAGATTCTTTACCAACCTATGTAAACCTTCTCAAATGAAAGGTTTTGAACAAAGCTCTTTGCCAAGGCTGCAAGCTCCAGCAAGAGGATACCCTTCGTGCTCTTTGGTCATGTTTGGTGTTGGACGAAGTCTAGAGAGCCCACTTTGATCATCTGATGAAAACAACAGGTAGCTGCTCCGGTTTCTTAGATGTTATCCAACTTGCCTCTCTAGATAAATCTAACCTTGATTTGTTTTCAATGATGATCTTTGTGATTTGGACGAGGAGAAATAAAATTAGATTGGGTGAAGACACTTTCCCTTTAATGAAGATAAACTCCATGGCTAGGGATTCAGTCCAAGAATTCCAACAACTCCGGCCTTTCCATGCTAAGATCCCCATGACTGCCAAGTCAGTGAGGTGGCGGCCTCCTTTAGTGGGATAAGTCAAGGTGAACTTTAATGGCCCACTTTTCTCCCAAGATGACACTGCTAGTCTCGACATTATAATCCATAATGATCATGGATTAGTTATGGCTGCTCTATCACAACAAATTTGATTGCCTACTTCAATAGAGTTGGTGGAAGTGTTAGCAGCATGTTGGGCACTCTAGTTTGCTCATGAGTTAGGTTTTGACAAGTTGGTATTGGAAGGTGACTTAGAAACTATCATCAACTCTATCATTGGTAGCAATATAGAGCAGTGGAGTTGATTCCGTACCATCCGATACAGCCGAAATTTTTCTTACCGGAACCTAAACCGGTACAGAAACACTTTTGTTTCGTATAGGTTAAAATACCAGTCATACCTGGTTATTTCAGCCTTGCTGGAGCAAATGCCGTATTTCGGCCAAAAAACTTATACCGATCCGGAACAGAAAAATCAAGACTTTTAGATCTGAAGAAAGGAAAAAGAAAAAGAAAAAGAAAAAAAAGGTTTCGCTTACAGATCTAATGTTCCTAAGGCAGTAACATTCTGATTTAGTTTCCCTGCCGTCGGGAGTACGTTGTTGATGGTGATTCCATTTCGCCGAGCTCCCTTCTTCTTCTTCCCCCATACGGCCATACCAGATGCCTTTTTCTTCTGTTCTATTTCATTTGCCTTTTCAAATTCTTTTTACTTGTCTTTTCTCATTTTATGTGCCGAGTCTGTTGACACAAAGTTAATAAAACAATTTTATCTTTTTTTATGTTTATTGTTTCGTGTGTCTAAGTCAGTGACCCATGTGAACATCAAATCAAAATTAACTCACTTTTTATTTTTCTCATTTTTCATTTCTAATGTACTTTCATCGAAAGCTTTTCAATTTCAACTAAATAAATTGTTCCCAATTGGACTCTTATGGTAAACAGGAATTTTTGAGGTAATGTTTTATGGTAAATAGAGATTTTGTGTGTGTGTGTGTGTGTGTGTATACATATATTAAATATATAAAATAGCGGTAAATCCGAAACGGTATACCGGTATTGACCGGTATCTGAAATATATCGTACCGATGGCCAAACCGGTACAACCTCCTGTACGGTATTGACTTCCTTGATATGGAGTCCTTTTCTTTTGGACATATTCTCTAGGATATTAATAAATCTATGTTTTCTGGTTTAAATAATGTATCTATCGGTCATGTAAGAAGACAAGGTAATTGTGTAACCCATAGGCTTGCTAGAAGGGCTATTAGTAATTCTCATTATGATATCATTGATGTTTAGAATCATGATCTTATTATGATTGAGTAATAATATTCTTATCCCCTCTGGTTTTTTTCTCAAAAAAAATAAAAATAAATAGGTATTAAATAGGAATTCATAGCTAATGTAATCAAATTTATGAATTAGAAAAATTAACAGTTAATATAGCTATTATAATCTAATTTATAAATTATTGAATTATATATATATATATATATATATATATATATATATATATATATATTATATATATATAGAAACAATAGATTTCAATTAACGATATTCGTTTCTTGGTAATTTGTGATACCCTAATTTCATTTGTATTGGATTGTTTGAGTGTGTGTTCTATAGACTACGGTTGTGTATTGACCTACACATTGGGTATTTTTACTAGGTGAATCTTGAGTTTATAAATAACTAGCTTGTAACCTCATGTATATGCATGAATACACTTAAAAGATATACAATAAAATGCATAATATAATTCCATATATATATATATATATATATATATATATAATTTAAATAATATTGATAGTTGTTTCAAAAAAAAAAAATACTATTGATAGTCATTTTTATATTTTATTAACATTTAAAAAAAATTGTAAGACTATTATTAGGTATAAAATGTAAATTGTCTATTTTTAAAAAAATTATTGTGAAGCATTTTTTGTTTTTTATGATTCATTTATTTTAGGCTCTTTGGTTTTTGTACTTGATAACTCACTTGGATGAATATTTATGATGTGATCCTATATTTGATTCTAAAATTAAGAAATAAAGTTCTTTAAAAATAAATAATTTAGAACACATGACGTAAAATTAAAACTCTAATTTGAGTTTCTCTTGGCTTTACCTATTATTATATATATAGATATATAGATTACATGGGGCCCAAAGTATGATTTGACTAGTCATTTTGAAGTATAAGTGCAAATTAATGATCAAGTTAAGTTATAGTATGTTATAGCATATCTAATTATTCGTTATAGGTGTATTTTAGATTCTAATGAATTAACTTAATTAGTAAAGTTTCTTAATTTGTTAATTCCCTTGATAGTAAGCAGCGCTTCAATTCTGCTGTGTAAAGTTTCTAATGTGTATTTTTTTTTTTTTTCCTAAACTTAATTAGCGTGTGTAGGGACTAGGGAGATAGTTTCTTATAACTTAGCATTTCAATAAAAAAAATCATTTTGCATTATGCCCCATTTGTTGTTCACCATTTTATTATTCCACTTCTAGAAGTCAACGGTATCCTATTTCCTTTCCCATGTCAATTCTTATTAAAAAAACAAATAAGTAGGATTTAGACTTTTTCTTCATTTACCATTTTTTTTTTCAATAGTATTGAAGAAGGGCATGTGAGCTTACTCAAAAGCGAAAAGAGAGGCTACTTGGTTAGCCGGAAATTAAATGAGATCTAAGTCCGTATTGTTGAACTCATTTATTAGCGGTGAAGATGCCTCAATTTACTTGCCCTCGAATGGTAATAAAAAGGGTGCCTTTGCCAAATTTAGGATGTGTTGAAATCAACAATGCTAGTAGCCTAGTACCACATATTTTTATATGTATTTTATTATAATTGCCTTATGCGGTAGATTTTGAGTAATGGAAAAAAAAAAAAAATAGTAGGTCTATGATACAATGACAAACAACTAATCACCCTTTGCTACATAGGACAGCTGTGGCAAAGTATATAGTACTAACATTTGAATTAAAATATATCTTCTTTTTTCTTACAAAAAATCTAGTACTACCAAAAAAATACACAACCTTTGACAAAACTCTCCATGTGGTTGACTGTGATCAGTGGATAAAAAAGTAGTAGGTTAATATGAAAGCGATAGACGACTAATCACAATTTATCATGTAGGATAATTGTGACAAAAATTATAAATTTGTTCGTAGTATTAGAATAATTCTTTCCCCTATTTCAACTTGAAAAATTCTTGAATCACAAACAAATTCACACCTATTTTCACAACTATCTAATGTGAGTTGTTAAAATGTGTAGAATTAATTGTGTTCATAAAATAACTCTCCGAACTTGTTAGTTGTCATACAATTCTCAAAAAAAAAAAAACAAAAAAAGTCTGTACCACCAAAATATTTTGAGTTCAAATCTTATCTATACTAAAACCTAACTAATCGATCTCACAGGATCTAAATAAAATATAAAAGAAAGAATAAAAAAAACATATGAACCACACTGATAGAAAGAAGAAGAAGAAGTCGGGTTGAGCTAAGGTGCATGCCGTGAATCGTGATACGGAGCATATTGATATTGTGTGCTTTTCTTTATGTATGAACATATTTATCCTTCAAAGCATTACTTTGACATTTTTGACACGACTTCGTATGTACGCGCTTTTGCAGAAACAACAGAACTATATATACAATTTGTACCTTTTTGCAGCACTTGGTATGATTGGTAATCATCATCAGAGTAAGGAACGGTCTCATTATTTTTCTTTTGTTATTATTTATTTATTTATTATTATTATTATTATTATTTGGTATTTAAGTCAAGGTGTCTCTCTCCATTTTGGCAGACAGATTATCTTCTGTAGTATAAGTTCAATATATTCGACCCACCTGATTTTTTGAAAAATTGAATGCACCTATACTAGTTGTGAAGCATTGAGTACGATATGTTGCTTGTGAGGACCCAATGATTTATATTAACTTCGATACATTTTGATGACCCATTAATGTGTTAGGTTTAGTTTTGCTCTTTCTCTCTCACATGCAAATTAACCCACACCTAGATCACACACATCCATAAGATTTAAAAATCAAAAAATAAAAAAAAATTGAAAAATTGCCAAACCGCACAAATAAATTTTGACAATCGAATTTCTGAACATTACATCATGATTTAGTAAATTTATTTACCTTATTTTGGATGAAACCCATCACATAATTAAGATTAAAAAAAAAGGGTTTATAATAAAGGGTGCAGCTTATATCCAGTGCACTGGACTCGCTGTGATTATTACATGTGTCTATTTTTGGACACGTGTTATAATCACAACACATCCAGTGTCATAGGACACTGGACCTAAGCTGCACCCCAAAATAAATGAAACCCATCACATCAATTTGCCACATTATTGCAATCCCTACCTAACAATATTGCATGGCTGGCAATGGCAAGTGAGATAAGTGCCACCCCCTATGGTTATGATCCTCATCAATATTGCCTTTCCTCTTCACTATAAACAAAAGAAGAAGAGACTATTATATTTGGGGACCACAACAAGCAAGCCCTACTACTAAAGCTTTATTATTATTAGACTCTCACTCACAGACTAGTACACTTATTCAATCAGAAAGTGAACACGTACTAGTTCTCTTCGCTCACATGAAGACCTTATGGTCATGGATTGGGCTAAGAATGGAAACAAGTCAAAACTATAAAAATTTTCCAACCAATAACCAATGAATTTATACCAAAAAAAATCATAGCTATTGCCCAATAACTCTCTGTTCCCACTGACATCAATTGAATTTAAACTCTACCCTTCCTCAGAAACACAATTATTAACAAGGTTTCATATCTCTCTCTCTCTCTCTCTCTCTCTCTCTCATGCACAAGAGTGTGTGTGTGTGTAAATCAACATCTATGCTATAATGTGAAAAAAGGAAATTGGGTAGGGGTTGCTTACAACAAGTCCACTGCATTTAAGTGACCTTCTTTATGGACCTTCAAATTAGGCCAAGATATGGGCCAGCAATGAAAGAAAAAGGAAGCCGATTGCCCCTAGATGATAGATGCATGATAGATCATTCTTTCGAACAAATCTTTGGATAAACGAAAGTCAATGTCAATGTGTTATTTACAACTATTTTGTGTTGACTTTAATTCCATGTCAAATTTAATTGTATTTCTGTCCAATTCAAACACTCCGAATATCAATTTATACCACATTATAACACTAAACATGCCATCCGCTTGCTCCAATTCAACAACCCACCACAAAACCAATCATCAACATCACAATATAAAACGCATACAATTATTCAAAAAACTATAATATAATTAATCAAACAAAAGTAACTCAACAATATCCATTCACAATTCCAAAAAATAAGAACACTCTCAATATGAATTTAAACCACCTTATAACACCATACAAGCCACCTGCTTGCTCCAACACAACATCCCACCACAAAACCAATTATTAACATCCTAAAATATAATGCTTACAAGTATTGAAAACAATTAAAATAATATGCCTCAAATATAAATCAACAATATTCATTCATTTACAATGCTCAAAAATTTAATAAGAAATTACTTACTATGATCAAGCCAGTACACACCTCTATCAAAGAAATCCAAAGTGACCACAAACAAATAATGAGTTACCTACCAAAAACAAAAAAATAAAAAGTTACTATGCCTGTAAGTTACTAGTACTAATGATGATTTGTAGATTATATCTTAAAGGTGAATCAACTTATGAGACTCCACTAAAGGCACATAAAAACTATTACAATATATTCAAAAGTATTTTGCTAAGAGCCTAACTAAGTGGGGATGTGGTATTTGGGTAGCTGGTTTAAGGCAGCCAAGCCTCCTAGAAAAAGAAGAGAGATTAGAGAGAAAAGAGAGGTTTGAGAGACTAACTTTGCTTAATAGATTCTGAATGAATGATTATAAGCGCAATTAGCGTTATATAGGAAGGCTTAGTTGTGTATTACACCAAAAAATGCCAATATTAGCTGACAAACTTGGCCAATAACTGTAACTAACTGCCTAATTAATCTGCGAGCTAGGCAATAACTACTACCAACTTGTAACTAACTAGTAATACAAACGTGCTTAATTTAATTCTTTAGTCACATGCTCCAATTATTAAGGCTGCCAAGGCAAGGCCAATACCTTACACACAAGTGCTAATACAAGTGACAACCTTAACATAACATCTGCAAGTACATGTTTTAGGCAAAACTAGGTTCTTAACACATTTTGACTCTTGATTGTGTTGACACGCCTTTTATGGAAATTGTAGAAATGACTTAGCTAAACTTATCAGTATCGGCTTGCAAATGGACTACTTTATGCATATAACCAAAAAAATCACTTACAAGCTTATAAGGAGGCGTCCTCAATCCATAGTAACCACAAATTTTTGAAGCTCTTTGGGACCCATCAAACCTTCCCTTTTGTTGCTTACAGTGAGTAGATAGAAAATTAGGAAACATAGGTAGCATATATCATGAGTTTTCTTTTGGGTACCAAGTGATTAAACCAAACCATTATTAAAATTAACTCAGTAAAACACATGTCAAAGAAAATGCAAGAATTTACAAGCCAACCCACTCAACAAAGGTTTCAAGTAAATTCCACAAAATCCCAACATACTCGTCATACTTTTAGATTTACTACACAACAGGTCAGCCCTTTTGTAAAAATCGTTTGGTCCATGAAAAGTTATCCGATTTAATTGAAATTAAATAGAGAGAAGCTCTTATATGTGTAGTATGTACCATAAAAAATTTAGCTCTTATATGTGCTAAGGGACAATATTGAGGAAGAAGGTGAGGACACAGAGGAAGAAATTGATAGGTACACATTAGCCCCAAAGGGCTCTACACAACCATCCTCCCAAGCACAAGCACGGGGACCCAATCGTCTTGATCATCTCATTGCAAGAGTTGAGCAGATGTATGGAATGCCAGAAACGCATGTGAAGAAAACCTCGGATCAGTTTATCTATGTCGAAGGCCAAATCACTGCACTCTCATCCCAAATTGATGACATGATGATAGAGCAGCAATGATAGCAACAAGAGGGCTTCAAATTAGAATCTGAAGTGTTCTAACCTCTTTGGCCATTCCGGTCAAAAAAGGGGAGTAGTATGAGGGGGGAGCATAGCACAATACTTCATAGATATTGGTTTATTTTGGTGGTGGTTTAGTAGTTTACTTTGGTTTTAGTAGTTTACTTTCTTTTATCTTTATAGTTTTTATAACTCTTGGATATTTACATTGCTTTCTTTTAAAACTTTAAAGTACTCTAATTTAAAACTTCAGTTTATAGCATTTTTTTAAGTACTTTTAGATTATGCTGCATTATCTTTAGTACTACACACTTGTGCCCTTGTTGGATCTTGTATCCTTGATGCAAATACTTTAGTGTTTTTGCATTGGTTGTGTGTTGGACATGCAATTGATTTTTGCGTTGCTCTTAATTGCATTGCATATCTGGATGATCATTTACTAGCTAAATGTTCATTGTAGTCATTATTTAATGACCGTTCATGTTTGATCAAGATATGCTTCATAGTTTATATCTTGTTAATTACCTTGATTGCATTTTACTTGCTCTTTTACGTACCTTGTATTCAACTTGTCATAAGCTTAATGAAGGTTTTGTTTGTGTGCGAGTGTTTTAGGATACAAGTGTATATGTGCAAGTGCTTCACAGCTTTTAGATTAGTTGTGAGTGAGTTTTGTCACTATTCCCAAATTCACACTTAAGTCTAAAGTCTATTTTAGGGGTTTTGTCATGGAATAGCCAATAGGGGAGATTGTAAAATTGTTATTTACAACTATTTTGCGTTGGTTTTAATTTTGTGCAAATTTGATTGTATTTCTGTTCAATCATTTTTACCCTGTATTTTATGTGAGATTTTATTGTATGAGTTGTGTGTGAGAGATAGTGTGAAGACTCAAGCACCTATTGAAGAAAGTGTGGATTTCACGGGTATTTCACGAGAAGCCTTCCTGCGAAGTGAGCCACGTGCAAAGCATATGATTAGAATGTGAAGAGTCGTGACAACTGGTTTTTGCGAGTATTTCACGGGTAAGGCCTTTTCACGAGATACTCGTGAAACATTCTGTTCTTTATTTTGGCATATCTGTTACACCATGTCTTCACCCAAACTATATATACCAACATTACCCACATATTGAGAGGAGTGCTTTTCAGAGAGAAAACCCTAGCCATAACCCTTGAGAGTTAGAGATTGTCATACCCACAATCCTCTACACAATCTTTTATGGTTTTCCTCAACTCTTACCTCTCCATATCGAAATCCTTGAGAAGTTGATAGCCTAAACACTTACTACACTCATTCTGAGTGTAAAGTGAGGTTTTGGTGCTACTGGAAAACATTGGAAGAAGCCATTTGTTTGGTGGATGCAATTGGGCTAAAGTGTGTGATCTAGAAAGCTAGAGAAGACAAGGTTTTGTCAAGTCAGTTGGTAGCAGGAGCTTGGAGGGCTCGAGTACATGGGGTATAATAGGCTTAGAGGGTCTTTTGTTATTCGTGTACTCCCACTTATTCTCTAGTGGATCGATTTACCGCTTGGAGGGTAGCAGAGAGGTTTTTTGCCGAGTTCTTCGGTTTCCTCTTCGATAACACATCGTGGTGTTATCTTGTGTTTGCATCCTTCTTCCCTACTCTTTTAGCTTTCATTTTATTGTTGTTAGTTGATGAATATGGCTTAGAGTAGTTTTATTGTTTGTTTGCTTGCATTTACTTTATTCTGCACTTAGTTTAAGTTAGAATAAAATCAACCGAGCCATAATTTTTAATTTGAGGGTCTAAACAACTCTTGTGTTTTCACACATATTCGAGCTTTCCTAATGAAACTTCAAAATAGCCAAATGCCATTTGCTAATTAAAGGGGAGAAAAAAAAAAAAAAAAAAAAAAAAAAAAAAAAAAAAAAAAAAAAAAAAAAAAACAACAACAACAACAACAACAACAACAACTCACATATTGAAAGATCTACAATGGAATTTAATTCTAATAATTGAACATCAAATGCGTTATCACTCCACAAGTATAAATGCTTTTTAGGTGTGGGGGGTAAGGGTTAGGATTTAAGTCTCCAAGAGGAAGCTTCACACACATATATACTTAGAATATGCTATAATAGAAATTTTATCTTGTATAAAAAAAAAAAAAAATGCAGCAACTTTCTTAGATTTTTTTTTTTTCCAAGGGAAATTTCTTAGATTTGAGATTAAGAAAATTAAGCATATTCTTGACCACAGACTTTTTTATTTTTATTTTTTTAGGTTTAGGGATCAAATAAATAAAGGACTTGAATTTATATTCCATTCACATAAAAATCAATTGATGTCTTGTCATGATAATAACGAGCAATTGGTTTGAAGTGCAATCCATACAAAAGATTCTTAAATTGCTCGTTATTATTGTGTCAAGATATTAATTGGTTTTTATGTAAACTTAATATGAATTCACGTCATTTATTTAATGATAAGAGAATTCACCGATAAAACTAATTAGAGAACACCATCATATAGAGATAAAGTTATAACTTACTTTTTGATCAGTAAAAGTGAATCGTCCAAATTGTTTCCTATATCATATTATCAGCAAAAGAAGAACGAAAAAAAAAAAAAAAAAAAATCAAAGTGAAAAACTTAATAATGCATCTCAATCATTATCAAAATAGATGTTTCTATTTTTCTGATACTAAATTTTTTCAGGGTCTAAGTCAATATTAGGTATTTAATGTCTCATACAATTAGCTTGTTCTTTCCAGCAAACTAAATCTTAGGCCAAAAAGAAAAGGCTAATATATTAGTCTATAACATAACCTTATTATACATTAAGAGTCTTTTTGAGATCTGCTTATTTTCCTAAAACTAAAAACTTTTTTGCTAAAAGTACTGTAGATAAAGGTAGAAATTAGTTAAAATAGTACAGTGAGACCTATGATAATACCAAAAAGTGTAGTAGGCCCATGAATAGCAGTAAAAATAAGCTGAATAGTAAAATAAGTTGACTTTATAAAAAGGAGAGATATCATTTGCAACCTTCAATTAGGCTTGAGTTTTGATTTATGAACCATTTAGGGGTGCTGAGTAGGTAATAGTACAACAATAAGGTCTGAGCATATTGGGCCAACTCACCCCAAGCCCATGATAAGTCGATTTCCTTGGACCAATTATGAGTTCACCTAATAAATTCACATAACACTAACCTCAAATTAGATTGGCTTCATTTTATGAAGGGGAAAAAAAATAGAGGTGTATTAAAATTTTTGTAAGCTGAATAATAAAATAAGCTGACTTTATAAAAAGGAGAGATATCATTTACAACCTTCAGCTAGGCTTGAGTTTTGATTTATGAACCATTCAGGGGTGCTGAGTAGGTAATAGTACGACAATAAGGTCTGAGCATATTGGGCCAACTCACCCCAAGCCCATGATAAGTCGATTTCCTTGGACCAATTATGAGCTCACCTAATAAATTCACATAACACTAACCTCAAATTAGATTGGCTTCATTTTATGAAGGGGAAAAAAAATAAAGGTGTATTAAAATTTTTGTAAATTATATATTGTATTATATAATAATAAAAATAGTGTCTTTTTTAAGATGTAATTGCCCAAACTGATTATCTTCTCATAGTTATAAGTCTTTTTGTGCTACATGGCTATCATTTATTGAAAACTTAGATGAGTTATATTGGACAAAACTTAGATACATTGCGTTAGATTACCATTTGCATTTAATTGGGAAATCTAATGTACTACAACTATGGAATTGTATCTAAATTTTACCCAATTATATAATCCCCCTAAATTATAGGGTGCCATCCCTTAGAGTTTTTTTGACTCTTGCTTAAGTGGAATTGCGACAAACAACAAACTAAGCTTGAAGGACTAGTGACTTAACTAATGGTATACAATGTGAATGAAGTTTCACATTGAATAATAACAATAACAAGATTAAGCTATTAATGTAACATTGTTGGGCCTAAACTCATAAACTTAAGTTTTTATGTTAATGCATGGGTGTCCCTATATATTATATTAACCACTAAATTGAAGTCTCTTCAAGGTGTGATCACCTTAACAAGTGGTATCAATGCTCATGGTAGTGTGAGTTAAGGTGGCAAGGTGTCAAGGGTCTTTTTCACAGTGGGAACGGGGACATGGAGCTATAAGGACTTGTTCGTAGCTCATAGAGAGGCAAAGACTCATTCATGAACGGAAGATTGTTAGGTTTACATATGTGAGTGAAGTTCAATTTCGAATAATAATGACACGAATAAGTAATTAATATAACATAGTTTGTTCTAAACTCATAGGCTTGAGCTTTTGAATTAATCGGTGTCCCTATATATTATATTAATTACTCAGTTGGAGTCTCCCCCAAGGTGTTCTCTGTTGGGTATATTTCATAAATAATTTACTTTTGTGATTATGTAAACAAGAACGACATACAATCATAAATAAGAACATAATTAGATTCAATATATAAGAAGAAATCTGTACAATAATTAAATAACTCAAAAACTAGATGTGTGAAGAAAGAATGATACATAATTGATCAAGTCTTGTATTTAGATTTGATTGGAAAGAACAATAAATAGAAGAAATCTGTAAAATAATTAAACAACTCACAAACTAAAGGATGATGCAAAATTGATCAAGTCTTATATTTGATACAATCTCCTTCAAGCAGAGTTCATCACTCACACAATCTGTGATTTCTATGGTTGCATAAGATAACTATTTATGCTAATCCATAATTCATAGTTGTTCTAATAGTTTGCTACTTAAGGTTTTTTTTTTTTTAGAATGAGTTTGCTACTTAAGTTGTTTCGGGTTTAAATAAAAGTTTTTAATTGGTGTAAGAGCATTAGAACCCATAAATGTTATAACAGAATGAGAAATGATATGTTCACAACATTTTCACAACAAATCCTATGTGGCAAATTGGTACATGTTGTTATTAGTAGGGTAGAAAAGCAATTTCAATGTTAAGTTCAAATTAGAATAAAAAACAACTAACTACCTAAGATTTATTGTAAAAATATTGTGAACGTAGCACCTCTAATAGAATTGCTTCACATCGAAATTTTTTAATCATTTAAATCTATGCTCTTAATGAGTCACTGTTAACTTAATGGCTTGTTTGGAAGTTTAGAGAGGGAGGAGAGTAGAGGGGAGTAGAGGGAAGGGGAGTAGTGGGGAGGAGAGTAGAGGAGAATGATTTACCTCTACCTTATTTGGATGTTTTTAAAATTAGTAAGGGGGAAGGGAGTAATTAGCCCTTTCCCTTGTGTAATTTTGTTAATATAATAAGGGTAAATTAGGTAATTTACTTGGTCAATAGTTTATGTACTCTACTCCCCCTCCAAATCTCTCAAATTTGGGGGAATTAAAATTAGGGGGTTAGAGGGAGTCCAAACTCCTCCAAACCCCTCCCCCTCATTCTTTAAAAAACTTCCAAACAAGATAATTGCATTACTCTCCCTCCCTCTACTCTACTCCCCCTCCTTTTTTAAACATCCAAACATGCCATAAAAGTAACAAAAAATAATATTGCGCACCATAAGAACATTACATTATTAACATATTTTGCTTGAGTTTCAAAACCTTCAGAAAAATTACTCCAATTAACCAAAAATATTTAGAAATTAATTTAAGAAAATTTTCATTATTCATTTTATTTTATTCATCTAACATAATTTTTTTAAAAAACAAAATTTGGCTAAAAATTTGAAATTAATATTATTCATCTAAATGTTAGATTGCATGTTTTTTTTTTTTTTTTTAATGTTTTTACACGCATGTTGTGAAAATCACAAGCTAATCAAGAAGCTTGGAACCAAAAAAGCTAAACACAGAAAGATCAAGAAAGCTTCTAGAAACAGAGAGAAAATTCTGAATAGAAGAGGAAAATCATTATTGCTGAAATTCTGTGTATTTCAAAAACTAACTAAATTACATTTACAATGCTCTATATATACTACTAGAAACAGATCAGACAAGGAAGCAAAAAGGGCGGGAAGAATAACTGAATTTCCTAAAAACTCTCCTCCAATAATAATAAGACAATTGTCACTCCAATCCTAACCAACTATTAACTTCCTCACATGTCAGTCACATGCCTTGCTTAACTCTTCAAAACTGCAAGTAGTTTTCTTTAGCCATACTGCAATCTTTCTGTCGTTTTGATCACCATGCTTTCTTTGCACTAAAGCATTCTTCATATCACTACTCTGAGCAAGCTTCTTCTTCTTCTTAATATATGTTAAATTTTGTGCCAACTTGTTATTCGATCCATAACTTATTTTTTATACATAATTTTAGACTATAAAAATTTGAATTTTAAATATTTAATTGATGACATAAGTATTAATATTTGATTTTCTGAAAATTTTGCAAATGTGGATGATATAAGAAGAAAATATAATCTAATGGTAGATTTGTCAAAATTCACCTATAATAGAAAGATATTAAGTAAGCGCAACTAATTTTTGTCTTTTTTTTTTAAACAATAAAAGTGGGTCTTAAATATGTTGTACTTATTCTATTCTATATGGCTCGACATATGTAACGCATCCCATACAACGTGCTTTCACCATTAACCACTTTGTAAGTAACTCAATTACTAATATAGTTTGCTAAATAACTCAATTACTAATATAGTTTGCTCTAAGTAAATAACTAAAGTTACAAGAAATTTACAATAATAAGCTTATTAAAACTAAATATCAAAATTTGTTCAAGAAATTTAAAAATAATTTTATTATTTATTTTAATAATAATTTTTGTTTCAATCAAAGTTTGGATAAGTCATTTATATATATATATATATATTATTGTCTATTTGTAATTATATTAGTGAAATGTTTTCTTAATTTATATATAAATTTTAATTAATTTTTTGCATCATACCAGCATAATACTAATAAATATAAAAGAGTTCAGACAAAAAATGATGTGATGCTTTGCTTGCAAAATACACATGACAGAGGAAGTCGTGTATTGCACATCTTTAAAGCTTCTATAATATCTAGAAGAAAGTTTTATTATTAGTTTTCTTTTTTTATCCATAAAGAAATGTTCTTTTAAAAAATATATATCATAAGACAATGAATCATCTTTCTTTCTTCTTCTTCTTTTTCTTTTTCATAATAATGAGCTTTAAAATTTACCTCAGGATTAATTATAAATGAATTAAAATTTATTAGCATGTTTTATTTCAAATGAATTTTTTTTACCAAAATTTTTAAAAATAATAATCTAAGTAAAACTCAATTATCCAAAGTTTTAAGAATTTTAAAAGGAATTTTAGTATCTATTTTAATTCATTTATAATATATTATAATGAAGGTTTTTATTTTATTTTATAAATGTTTGGTATTGGTACCTATTAACTATGCTTGTGTCTATGTTTAATGTTATATATTTTGTTCACTATTGATCCTAAGCACAATAAAATGAAGGGGTTTGCGGTAGTTTTTTTTTTTTTATAGAAAGAACACTGTAATTTTAATTAATGAAAGTCGAATCGGCTTGAATTACAGCAACAATATGTAGAGGAACATCTTCCATCCACACCAAAAATTTGCTAACATATTTTGTATGTCTAGCAATGTTGTGGGCTGCCTTATTTCCGTCCTTCTTAACATGCCTATATTACATCGAATTGACGTCCATACATCTTTGCCTCTTCTATGAGGTGCCCTATGTCCGCTAGGGATGTGTCCTCGCACAACAGAGAATCAATAGTGTGCTTTGAGTCACCTTCGAGAACAATGGCTGATAGACCAAACTCTTTAGCGAACTTAAGTGCTTCATTGGCAGCAAAAGCCTCCACTGCATCAACAGAAAAGGGCAGTGGAAAGTTATCTGCCATGGATGCAACAACCCTACCATGCTCATCCCTTATAATTACTCCCAACACCTGCCTTCTGCTCCTTTCTAAAAATAGCTCCGTCGAAGTTTACCTTGAACATGTGATTGTTTGGAGGAGTCCACCCCGTGTGTTGAGGAGCAAGACTGCCTCGTTCTGGAGGTTTTGGAGGAATTGATCGTGCATAAGAGGCTTGTGCAGACCGTGCATCTTGAAGAACCCGTAGGATTGGAAATGGTTTGTCACTAGTCCGAAGAGCATTCCTGCGATGCCAGATCGTCCAAACAACGTTGGCAAAGTAATTCAAATCCACCCCAGCTTCTATTGAATGCTCAACCAGGTCCCTGAAGGTCGTGAATGACTGGGATACTTTGAAACTCCAGCATGGATCGTGGGACCACACCAGTTGGAGAAGTGGACAAGACCAAAATGCATGCACTGTCTTCAGGAGAGCTTTAATTTACCCCAACTTCTATTGAATGCTCAACCAGGTCCCTGAAGGTTGTGAATGACTGGGATACTCTGAAACTCCAGCATGGATTGTGGGACCACACCGGTTAGAGAAGTGGACAAGACCAGAGTGCATGCCCCGTGTCTTTAGGAGAGCTTTTACAGTGATCTCACAAATCCTCAGGAATAACCATACGTCGCTTGAGGTTAACTTTTGATGGGATCGAATCTTTGATGCTTGCCAAAATAAATTTCTGACTTTTGGCTGTACCTGTAAACCCCATACCTTCTTCCATAAGTTTGTCTCAACGGGTTGATAATCGATATCCTGACTTAACTGAGTAAACACCCGTTGGAGAGTAAGGCCACACTAGCTCATTTGCCATAGGAATAAAGCTGAGAGGAATGGACATAATCAACTCAACATCACAGGGAGAAAATATGGACTATATAGTGGCCGAGTGCCACTCTTTGGTGTCTGGGTTAATGAGGGACACTACCTTGGCTTCCTCAAAAACTTGCGCCACAGGTGAGGAGACAAAAGGCAAAAACTCTAAGGGCAGCCAGGGGTCTGTCCAAGTTCGGATTGAAGTACCATCCCCCACCCTCCATCTCATGCCCTCCTTAAGCATTTCCCTCCCTTTTAAAATGCTTCGCCATGCATAAGAAGCTGTTGGTGAATCTGCTACCTCCATGAAAGAGCAATAAGGGAAAAATTTGGACCTAAACACTCTGTGGAAAAGTGAGTTTTTGTTTTGGAATAATCTCCATGCTTGCTTGGCTAATAAAGCATCATTGAATAGAGCCAAGTTTTTGAAACTCGTCCCTCCTTCATTCTTTGGTTTACATAATTCCTCCCATCTAACCTAATGAATTTTCCTACGATCTCCTCGTTGTCTCCACCAAAATTTGCAGATTAGACCCTTGATCTCATTACACAAACCAATGGGAATTTTGAAGAAATTCATTGTATAGGTAGGTATAACTTGGACCACTGTTTTGATGAGCACTTCTCTACTCGCTTGAGATAGCAATTTTTCTTCCCACCCTTGAAACTTCCTCCAAACTCGCTCCTTGATATAATTGAAGCTAGCTTTCTTATTTTTCCCCACAAGAGAGGGCAATCCCAAATATGCCTCATAGTTTCAAATCTCCACCACTCCCAAGGTGTCCTTGATCAACAATTTTTCTTCTTCACAAGTAGACTTGCTAAAGAAGATGATAGTCTTGGCCTTGTTGATTTGTTGACTTGAGCTCCTCTCATAAATATGAAGCATCTCCAAATTATTTTGTCATTCTTTCACATTAGACCTGCAAAACAATAAGCTATCGTCTGCAAATAAAAGGTGGGTTAGTGAAGGAATTCTTTTGCTAAGTGAGAAGCCACGGATGTCTCCTCTCAAGGCCGATTGGGTGATTAGCCCATGAAGCCCTTCGGTGCATAAAAGGAATAGGAATGGTGATAGGGGGTCTCCTTGCCTTATCCCCCTTGTTGGTCTCATGAACCCCTTTGGCGCACCATTGATGAGTATAGAATAAGAAACTGTTGACACAAAGCATCATGAGTGTGATCCATCTTTCATCAAACCCCATTTTTCTCATTACACACTCTAAAAAGGGTCACTCTACACGGTCATAGGCTTTACTCATATCTAACTTGAGTGCCATATACCCCCCTTGGCAGATTTGTGATTTTTCATACAATGAAGAAACTCAAAAGGCAAAAGAATATTGTCTGAAATGAGCCTATATTTTGAAAAAGCACTAAGGTGCTCAGTGATGATTTGAGGGAGGATCTTTTTCAACCTGTTTGCAAGGACTTTTGAGAAGATTTTATACAACACATTGCATAAATTTATGGGATGAAATTCAGACACAAGTTCGGGATTTTTAACCTTTGGAATCAAGGTGATGAATGTATGGTTTAGATGCTCAGGTAGAGAAGTTGAATTTAGAAAAGATAGGACAGAAGTAGTGATTTTCTTACCCACCAAGTCCCAATAGTGTTGATAAAAGAGGGGTGGCATGCCATCCAGTCCCCGTGCCTTTAGCGGAGCCATCTGATTGAGCACCATCTTAACTTCACCTTTTGAAAATTCTGCTAGCAATTGCCTATTCATGTCTTCGATCACTGTGGTTTGAATTGAATCCAAAGCCAAATCGGGTTGAACAGAATTAGAAGATGAGAATAGGTTCCTGTAAAACTCCAACATCATAGAAGCTACAACTTTTGGGTCCTATCTCCATTGACCCACCTCATCCCTTATGCCTTCAATCTTTCTTTTTTTCGAAACCGTTGTGTAGCACAACTATGGAAATATTTAGAGTTTTTATCTCCATGAATCGCCCACAAAGCCCGGGATCTTTGAAACCACATTCTTGTCCCTTTATCAAGTAGATCATTGACCTCACATTTGAGTGGCCTTACCCCTGAAATTAATACCTGAAGTGAGTGCCTCCAATTCTGCCTTAGCTAAGAGCTTCTACTTTATTTTCAATTCCTTTCTCATGCACCCAAAATGCCGACTGCTCCATTGCTTCAAAGCCTTCCCACACTGTTCAATCTTTGACACAATACCCGAACCATCTTGAGCAAAACCCCTCTTACCCCATTCGGCCTTAATAGTGTTTGTACAACACTTATCGCCCACCCACATTTCTTCAAAGCGGAAGGGCTTCTCTAGATTTACTGGATCCAAAATTTCAAGTAGGATTAGAATGGGAGAGTGGTCCGAGGTGCTACATGTCAAGTGATGCACCGAGGATCCTCCAAACCGTACAAGCCACTCCTTGTTTGCAAAACTCCTATCCAGCCTCTCCCAAACGGTTTGCCCACTTTGATAGAATTTTTTCCACGTAAAAGAATTTCCCTTGTACCCCATATTGAGAAAGCCACATTCATCAATGGCATTCCTGAACAGTTGCATCTAGGCATGACTTCTACTCGACCCACCTTTCCTCTTGGACCCCCTCAAGATTTCGTTAAAGTCACCTGCACACAAACAAGGAAAATCAAATTGATTGTTTAACTAGCGGAGCAGAAACCACGATTCGTGTTGTTTATGCGTGATTGGCTCACCATAGAAGCTAGTAAACCTCATTGCTCCTTCACTGCCTCCCCCAATGATACAATCAATGTGATTTTTTGAAGATGTCTCCACTCTAAAGCCCATTGACTCCTTCCAAAAAAGAACCAGTCCTCCCCCTCTATGAATCCGAGGAACAAAGAACATATGATCAAAATTCAACCTGCGTTTTATTGTTTTTAGCCTTGCTTCATCTGTCCATGTCTTGGCCATGAAAATGACAGAGGGATCTTCTGCTTAGATTAAATCCCCAAGCTCCTTCTCTGTCACTAGGTTCCCAAGCCCACGGTAGTTCCACACTAAGAAACTCATGGCTCTTGGTGGGGTTGCTCAATAGCCTCCACCATTGGTTTTTTTGAATCCTGAACTTCCTGAGAAACATGCATGCGTTTGTGTGAGAATTCTGAAGAGACCACTTCAATGGTACTTTGTTTCCTTTTCCTCTCTGGCTCGGATTGAACCCTTGCTTCATTAGGGTTAGGTTGACGCAGGAAACGTTTCCAAGTTCTGACATTGGTTGGCTACTCTTCAATCTCAGCCATTGATTGTGATGATTGGATTAAAACCCTAGGGTTTTGTGATTCCGTGACTTGAGTTGGTGCTTGGAGGGTTTTTTCATTTGAAATTGCTTTGAATTGAATGGTGGCTAGCTTAACAGATGAATCATTAATTAATTCCAGGATCCCCGGACTTTGACTCTGCATTAATTTCCTCCAAACTCCCCTTATCACTACCAAACCTTACCACCTCGAGCTCTTTAATGCCGCGTTTCATGCTTTCCAAATTTGGCTCCAATAATTCAGACTCAATACCCTTCAGCTGTGACAACAATTCCGTAACATTATTGTGTTTCAAAACTTGCGGATTGGATGGGTTCTCAGTATCTTTGCCATGTGTAACGTTTGTAACGTATGCATTAACTGATTGCTCACGTGCACTCACTTGTTCTAATCTTTGCTTGAGTTGCCATCTCAGCTCGTTTTTTGGCTTGCATGCTACACTTCTTTTCCTTGTAATAGCCTGGTACATAAATAACATCTTAAATAACATCTCTCCTTGTAGAACGATAAGGAGGCGCTCTAAGATTTGGACCAAACTATTGCTGCTTAGAAGTCAGCGTGCCATTACTCTAAATCCAAAGCTCACAGTCCTTGTTGTCGTGATCCAAATGACCACACCAGTAGCAGATGCTCGGAAGTCGTTCATACTTGAACCTAACCCAAGTTTTACTTCCATTAGGTAAAGTGATTGCCCTTCCACGACATAAGGGGAGTGTAGTATCAACCACCACCCTGACACAAAAAAACTTCCGCCGTCCTCATCCACTACTCCATCTGTTTTATGAAGTTCCCCCACTACCTCACATAAACTCTCGACCACTTTCCTTGTCATGAAACTATTGGGAAGGTCATGAACTTGCACCCAAAAAGGGACCTTTTCGAAAACCAGCTCAGTAACAGGAACATCATTGGAATAACATTGCATGAGGATCAGGTGCTTATCAAAACTCCACAGTTGACTCTTGAGAATTTTGTCCACCTCCATTAAGTTGTCAAAGACAAACAAGACAATGTTGTTACCTTGGTTGCGGACCCTAAATCCATTCCCCGTCTGCCACAATTGTTTAAAAGTCCATGCAAATGACTCCATTTGTAAAAAAACGAGAGGTTAAAAATTTTGCCGCAATAACAAACTCACTTTTTCTGTGATCTTCCAATAAGATGAATCGCGTCTGTTCTTTCTCAGACAGTGCTAGGTTACGCCAATTTCTTGTCAATTCGTCCATTATCACTCAATGGAAGTACTTGCTGATCCTAAGGAAAGAATTAAGACTGTTTCCCAAAGACCCCACAAAAAACAAAACACCGTACCCACTAGCTCCAAGAGAATACGTGATCCTCCTAGAGAACACTAAACAAAACAGAACTCTCCTTAGGAAAGGGATGAAACTTCTATAGCCTAAGTGAAATAGGAATGACCTACTCTCTTAGCAACTGAGAGACTTGCTATTGTATAGTTGTTGATGTTGACAAAGGTTTCATGGGGGTTCAGAGATTCCAAGGTTGGAGGTTTTAGGTTTGTGGCAGGTTGATAGTTAGCGTAAAATTTATTTATCGATCCAATATGATTACATGTGGCTAAACTTGACTAATTTGTCAAGAATCTATTACCAACCCCAAAATTTGGAATAAAGGCTTTGCTATTGTTGTTTTTGATAAATGTTTGGTATTACGCAATGTGCATTTGTCATGTAACATAAAATCATTTTTGTTTTCTTTATTGTTATCATCTTTTTTATTATTCAATTTAATTATATTATTAAAGTATTTTTTATTTTTTTGTTTTATTTTATTATTATTATTATTTTTTTTTTTTTTGAGAATCAAGTAATTTTTATTGTTTAAATGTGATTCTTGATTGAATTGTATATCATATGGGCGTAATACTAGATAGTAGATGCCGTCTTCGGACACATTGAAGTTGCGCCAAATGTCTCAAGACAAGCGTTACTCATGGTATTGGTATGACGTGATTTCTCCATGTAACCCACCACAAGTACATTAAAATTAGGACAAAATTACACTTTTTCAGCATAATCTATCATCGGATGGCCCCACTTTCAATTTTCTCAATTAAAAATATATTTTAAGAGAATTATTGCATTTTCCCCCCTGCCATCTAAGTTTGGAGCTGTTATTTTGGATGAAAATTTACACATGTACAGAACATGTTTGTGTTGTGCTTCAAACAACATTAGAGGAATAATGACAAAAGGTTTAAATTGTGACTTTTTGAAAATTTTGAGATTTATATGAAACCTTTTAAAAGTTTAAAAGACACGTGTCCAAAAGGTTAATATTTAAAATATATTTTTCCAATTTGAAAAAAATATTTATAATTTTTAATTAATACTATTTGAAGGTCCCTATGTGTTGGGTATGTTCAAAACTTAAGCCCATAATATTTTTTTGTAAAGCCCAAGTCCATGCCCTAGAATTTTCCTTGGCTGGCGTGGGAACTTTTGGCAGCAAACTAAACCAATGTTATTAATTCCGTTTCGGAGCCCGTTTCGGTTTGTCTAGTGAAATTGAATATTTCAGTACCGGCTTATTTCGACGTACCGTTTCAAGATGTTTCGAGGTTCCTAAAAAATAAAAATAAAAAATCTACATATATATGTGTGTGTGTGTGAACACACACGTATACAACCTATTATTTAAAATTTATTGTGTAAATATTGTGAAAATATTATCAATACAATATTTTTCTAATAATAATATTTAAAAAAAATAAATTAATATTAATATAAAGTTATAAACCATTGTACACAATGAGGAAAATAAAAATAATACCTCTGACTGACATTTTCTTTTGAATTTTTTAACTTTGTTTGTCATTTCCAAAGTCACTCACATGATGGGCTCAGAAAAGTTGAAATTTGAAATCAATAAAAGACTCTAGAAGACCCCAAGACACTCAAGACTATAGAGAATAAAAGAATAAAAGACCAGTCCACTAACCAGTGCATACAAAATGGAGAAGAAGAAGATAAAGAAGAAGATGAAGAAGTGGGCTAGGACACTGGGTTCATTCAGGCAAATGGCGGGTCGGCGTCGTTTGGACCTTTACTGTTTCTTCTTCTTCTTCTTCTTCTTCTTCTTTAATTTTAATAACAGGCTAAATCTTGTACCGGTTGAAATTTACATTTCTGCCGAAAATTGGCCGAAATTGTCCGGAATGATCAGAATGGCCCGAAACGGCCCGAAATCTAACTCGAGATGGAACGTGAGGTATTTTGGTACCGGTTTGCATACCAGTACAAAAAATTCCGACCGTTCCGGCTAGAATAGAATGGTATCAATAACAATGAACTAAACCCTCAATCATCTCATATTTCCTTATAAAAATAGTCAGCCGCACCTTCCCTTG
Source organism: Quercus suber (assembly GCF_002906115.3). NCBI lineage: Eukaryota > Viridiplantae > Streptophyta > Magnoliopsida > Fagales > Fagaceae > Quercus > Quercus suber. The sequence continues at coordinate 968,988 of NW_027069683.1, read as the reverse complement.
TTTTGCAGAAAAAATATAACAGCTTGCAGCATCAATGGGAAAGGAAATTTTCTTTGTTTTTGCTTTTTCCCTTTTCACTCTAATCATCTTTAGCTACTTCATTTTTTAGAGCTCTAAGACTATCAAAATTCGGCATATATGATATTAGTTAAAAACAATAAAACATATACTACTTTGATACTTTAGCTACTCTATTTTGCTGAAAATTTTCTCTTGGGCATTTGTGATGAGTTTGAAACTCTGTTTGTGAGTGCACATTAATAGAGTTGCCATTGTATCCTGGAGAGCGACCGCTTGAGCTATTTGCACCGATGGATTCATTCCAGTGGGGGCGAAATCACTTCTTAAGGACAGTGGATTTAGTTTTGTGCCTCGGTAATAAGTTTTACTTAATCCTTGACTTTATACGCTTTTACACTTGTCTATTTTGCTTATGAGTTAATTTGAGCATATCTTATTTTATTAATATATTATTAATATTGCTTTGTAACTTTGTTAAACAATTTGGACAATTTTCCAAACTATACTTCCAACACCTATGTTGTACGGTTTCAATGAAGAATTATAGAATATATATATTTATTTGAGAAGCAATAGCTTAATGAAAGATGATCGTGTTAACAAATTTTATGTGCGAATAGATATTATGCCGATATTTTTAGTGTTTTTAAAAATTTTAAAAAAAAAATCTTTTGACAGGTTCATAAAATAGTGCATTTAATTATTAGGAATATTTGTAAGTTAATTTAGATTTACCAATGTCAACAATGTCATATGCTCTCTTGAGAAGATAGCAAATTAGAAAGTACAAAATTTTTCAAGCATGTATCTGAGGTTGTATGTCCATTCATTACCCATGTTGATTAAATTTTCATTCAAAATTAATAATAGATTACCCAAATATATTTGGATAAGATATATGATGGAGGCCTATCAAGGATCAAAGATCATTGAGGTACTAAAATGTTTTGAAACGTGTATTCTCAATAAAATGTACTTGATTCATTAGCAATAACTTACTGATTTTAATGTTACTTAGCAAATTAGAAATTAATGTAACGTAACTGAATTAATTTAATTTTAAAATAAACTATTTCTAATTAGTGGCAAATTAAAAAATTTTCCTTTAGACAAGGACCCACTAAAAAATGAGAAAAATTATATATATTTTTTCTTTGTATATATCTAATAGCCGGAAAAAAAAAGATTTAAAAGGATGGGTGTAGGGATAAGGGCCCAAAATTATATATTGGGTCTTGAGCCTTATTCGAGGACATGGGTATGTCCAAGGAGTGGCAAATAATTGAGGGGTTCCAATTTTAAAGTCTCATAAGTAAGGAACGAATGGAAAGTGGTCCAGGAGGAACCCTTCCTCAAATATGATGAATACGGCTCAAATCTGTATTCCAACGATCAAGGTGACATTCTAAGAGGCTCCAACAATAAGGACGTGCATCATACATGTACAAGTGTGATGGGAACTCAGAGATATCTAAGGAAAAGCTGTTACCACCGCATTAAATGCACTACAGCTGCTTTTCTGGCCGCATTTATGTGGAGAAGACCCCTGAACAATGCGGTCTTTGCTACCACAACTCACAGAAAGCCAAAGATGGGACAGACACTCGAGTAAGGGTTCAGATGATCAACAAGTGTAGGATTAAGATAGTCCAAAGGGAGCTATATAATGTGAGAGAACCTCAATGAGTGGAGAATTGGAAAAATAGAGAAAGAGTACTGTAGCAATCAAAATTGTATTTATACCCATCTGTTATCAATTTATATAAAGAAAAGACCTTCTCGGACAGTGAATTCATTCAGCTATATTTTCCTTGTTCTTGCTTGATCATCTTTTAAATCCATACTAACCGTTGTCAAATTCATTAGGGCCTAGTTTTCCAACCCACTCTCTACAAATTTATTGTATTGGGCTCACTGGGCCAAGATCCTGTACATCTTGGGCTTGGGCTGCAAAACGTGTCCCTACAATGGGGTATTTAAGTTATTCTATTTATGGGGTCAATTTTATAATTAATATTGTGGAGACCATTTTTGGAGCTGGGCAGATGCTTGGCCTTGCTCCTAGTCCTCAGAGTCCCACATCGAAGGAAACCCCCTCACCCCCCCTCCCCCCCCCACCCCCCCCCCCCCCCCCAAACTCTTGATTCCATTGCTTCTGGGCTTCTTTGGCTCATCTCATCCTTTTGGGCATCCTCAACACATTTCCTTTCCTTGGGCATCCTCGGCCCATTTTCTTTTCGTATGCATCTTATGCCCATTTTACTCCCATGGGTCTTTGCTAAGTCTTTTGAGCTTCCTTAGCCCAAATTATCATATCCTTTACTTTTGGAGTTCATGGGCTTTCCATCAATCCCTTACTCACTTAATTCATTATTTCGGACCTCTTTGGCCCATTCTTGCTTGCTTTCTATTTCATATGTTGCCCATGAGTTTACTACTTCTTTTCTCTAGGCTCCTTTAGGCCCGCTTGCTTTCTTTGAGGCACATTTATTATTTTCTAGGCTTATGATCCATTATTCCTACCATTCGAACTTAATGGTTTTTTTTCCTCAATTTACTAACTCTTTCCCTCCCATATAGTTGGGCTTCTTCCTGCTATTGGGCTTCTCTGCCAAAGTGGGCATCAATAACCACAAACTTGTATTCTACCCACTTCATGTTCTATCAAGCCAGTCCATTGACTCTCACCAACTAAAATCAAAGAATTACTATTCTAGCATCAAAACTTATCCCCCAGAATATTAAACAATCTTCCAAGAGCACAAGTAGAACTAAAATAGAATAATGAAACATATACATTACAAAGTTCAAGAATAGGTGTCTCATGAATTCAAGTATGATTAGTGTTGTCGTAATATATATTTTACTAAGGAAAAAGTTCAATGACAACTTGATTATAAGTCCAGAAAAATCAAGTTTAAAGGAATGCTAGCAACTCTAGGAGAACCAAATTTTTATTTTTTTGTTTGAAACCAGCTCATATTAAAACTGAAATCTACTATACAGATTAACAGAGGAATCGAAAAATTTTCAGCAAACTAGACTTTTAGCCAAGGAGTTGTATTTAGAGTTTCAAATATGAATTACTCGTAATGGAGGAAGTTCTGATACAGTTGCTGGAATACCTATACCAAGGAAAAAGTTTTAGGGGAGAAAAGAAATCTTATGAATATGTAAGACCAAGAGTTAACTTCAAAAATTCACATTTAATATTGAGGTTATGGTAAGAATGATTTCAAAGATCTGGATAACAAAATTTGAATTTTGATTTGCTTAGGTTGGTCAAGAGTATGTAAGACTAAATTTAAACAATGAATTTAGGAGCCAAATGAAACCAATAGGGAAGTTCAACCCCATCTTTGCACTCTGCTCAGTATTCAGCTAAACTAAAATCGAGATTTAGACATGGGTTTCAAGGATGGTTGGATCGACACCAAGTCCTAAGCTGATCATATCATGGGGTGGATGTGCTCAAGTGGTCATGACAAGATAAATTGAAGTCGAACATAGGATATCTGAAATATTTTACTGATACTTTCTTTTTAACCATATAATAATAGAAGGAACTTCAAAAAATGCAGTGGAATCTTAAAAATTCAACCGAATAGATCCAAATACAGCTCTCCATCACAAAATAGGTGGCAAAAGAGAATTTCATATGTTAATCAAAATTAGTTCCTTACCCTAATCACAATTAAATATACATAATATATGTAATAGCGTTAAAACTCTTCAATAAATAAATAAATAAATCATCTCTCACAAAATTCTTCATAGTTTTTAATTTTTTTAATTTTTTATTTATTTTTATACATATATACATATACTAATGTCATGCATACATTAAAATTAGATGGTCAATGGTTTATTAGACCACACGTGAGCTCAACGGAGTCAAATAAATCCACTTACCAACTATGATAATCAATAAATACTCGTTGAACCATACTAAAGTTAGATGGTCAATGATTCACTCGACCACTAGTGGCCAGTGACGTTCGACTAAACCAAACCAAACTAACCTTAGGAAGGTCGATTATATTAAGCAAAACTATCAAATGAGTTTACAAAAGATCAATCACAAAACAGCAATAAGATATTTTTGCTTGTTCCTTTCTCTCTCTCTTTTATTTTAAGAAGAAAAAGAAGTTTTTGAATAAAAAATTTGATCCAGTACAAAATTTCAAAAATAAAGCACACCCACTTAATACTAGTGTAAGAATATAAAAGTATATCAACTAAAATCCTCCTTTTTTGTTTTATAAGTCATTTATGAATAACCAAAGAGACATAAATATAAAATCCTAACAAACTGACCTAACAAATCATTATATGATGGAACCTCACCTACACTTCCCATCAAGTCACCAAAAGATTCTATGGCCTAATAACCTTTATAAACAATAACTACAACCGTAATGCCTAGTGCGCAAATTTCATTCTAAATCAAAACCTAGCATAGAGCCTACAAGATCATAACCTAAGCTCTGATATTATTAAATTGTCATGCCCCAAACCCAACTATAAAGACAGGCACGTGACAACGGCCGCATGCTTATAGAGTAATCACCCTACAAGTATGCAAGGCCTTCTTAGCAACTAAAATTTACCCTAAAAAATTACATCAAATAAATCAAAAATACCTCAACAATTTCTTTATGAATAAATCTCCAAATAATTCATAAGGAACAAAATCCAAACCTCATGTTCATAATGCCAATTGGCCAATAGAGATAATGCTATTATAAGACCATCTAATCCCAAAATCACTAAGCTTCTTTCATGCTCACAACACAACAGCAAGACTCCAAAAACTTGCTATCTCTTAACAATTTGAAATTGGAGGGGAAAAAGGGGGTGACTTAACAATTCAATAAGTAACCAAAGTCCTAATAAGTTTTATTAAGCAAATAGATCTGTAAAATAATAAGTTGTATATAGTTTGAATATTTTAATCTTACAAATATATCATAGATGTATTAGATAATAATCAGTTTTCCAAATATCAAAGCTATAATTTACAATAGGTTCCAAAAACACATAAGCAGTTTTAAGGACTTAAAATAGTTCAAATATTCAAACATAATTCATATTCTTAACAATTTTTACGACTATGGTCATGTTATATTCCCGTGACTGGGCATTAGATTCCGTGCTAATGTATACCACCCCCCCCCCCCACTCTTGACCAACCTGAGCAAATCAAAATTCAAATTTTGTTATCCAGATCTTTGAAATCATTCTTACCATAACCTCAATATTAAATGTGAATTTTTGAAATTAAATCTTGGTCTTACATATTCATAAGATTTCTTTTCTCCCCTAAAACTTTTTCCTTGGTAAACACTCAAGGGTATAGGTATTCTAGCAACTGTATCAGAACTTCCTCCATTATGAGTAATTCATATTTGAAACTCTAAATACAACTCCTTGGCTAAAAGTCTAGTTTGCTGAAAATTTTTCGATTCCTCTGTTAATCTGTATAGTAGATTTCAGTTTTAATATGAGCTGGTTTCAAACAAAAAAATAAAAATTTGGTTCTCCTAGAGTTGCTAGCATTCCTTTAAACTTGATTTTTCTGGACTTATAATCAAGTTGTCATTGAACTTTTTCCTTAGTAAAATATATATTACGACAACACTAATCATACTTGAATTCATGCCTATTCTTGAACTTTGTAATGTATATGTTTCATTATTCTATTTTAGTTCTACTTGTGCTCTTGGAAGATTGTTTAATATTCTAGGGGATAAGTTTTGATGCTAGAATAGTAATTCTTTGATTTTAGTTGGTAAGAGTCAATGGATTGGCTCGATAGAACATGAAGTGGGTAGAATACAAGTTTGTGGTTATTGATGCCCACTTTGGCAGAGAAGCCCAACTATATGAGAGGGAAAGAGTTAGTAAATTGAGAAAAAAAAAACAATTAAGCTTGAATGGTAGGAATAATGGATCATTGGCCTAGAAAATAATAAATGTGCCTCAAAGAAAGCAAGCGGGCCTAAAGGAACCTAGAGAAAAGAAGTATTAAACTCATGGGCAACATATGAAATAGAAAGCAAGCAAGAATGGGCCAAAGAGGCCTGAAATAATGAATTCAGTAAGTAAGGGGTTGATGGAAAGCCCGTGAACCCCAAAAGTAAAGGATATGATAATTTGGGCTAAGGAAGCTCAAAAGACTTAGCAAAGGCCCATGGGAGTAAAATGGGCTGAGGATGCCTAAGAAAAGGAAACGAGTCGAGAATGCCCAAGGAAAGGAAATGGGTTGAGGATGCCCAAAAGGATGAGATGAGCCAAAGAAGCCCAGAAGCAATGGAATGGGTCAAGCAAACCCAAAATAGTATGAATACTAGCCCAATGGTAATACTGGGCGGTGGGAATTAAGTAAAAGGAAAGTATATAGCAGGCCCAAAAGGAGCCTAGCAAGCACGGGTCATATAATAGCATAGCAGGAATGATAGAATGGCATGGCAGAAGTGCTAGTAGACCTACAAAAGGGGCAAAGGATGGATTAGAGAAGGAATAAGCCACAATCAGGCAAGGTTCAGCCAAAGAAGGAAGTAAGACATAAAGAACGAAGGCTCGGGGAAACATTCACGCTACAAGAGGTCAAGAACGAGCAGTAGAATGTACAGACAAGCCTTCAAGTCATGGCAAACGCATGAGCAGCAAACAAGCCATGGACACACATGGAAGCGGAGCACACACAAGGCTTAGGCACCACCAACTTGTACCTAGCCAATACAGGAAGTGGTAGGCCATGGGTCAGAGGTAAGAGAGGGTATGGTCTGGCGGTGGGGAGAAGGGGAGAGCCTATTCTAGGGTTCCCGCTCAAACTCTTTTGGGGGGAAATGTTCTGCTGGAATGACATACCACCTAAAAGAGGGAAATATAAGCTGGAATCATTAGGTGTATGCCATGAGGGATAGTAAGAGAGAATGTCCACCCTTATCTAGATGGGAATGACACGATGAGTAAGCAAACAAAATAATACTCTTTGTCTAGTAATAGGATGTGGCACGGCCAACACAGGTAAGTGGTGGTGGTTGAGCAGCTGACAGACTAGTAGGTGGTTTGGAAGAACACCCACACCCAGACAAAAGCAGTTAAAGGATAAAAAAGTAAATACCTTTCACGGCAGGCAGTATAAAAAGGCCCTTCGTCGTGTATAGAGAAAATAACAAGAAGAACGGAACAGCATGAGAGAAAAGCAAGAGTGAACATAACAATCCCACAAGGGAATAAGAAAAAGAGAGAAAAGGGAGAAGAAAACTTAGAAAGAAAAAAAGAGTTAAAAAGAAATAACAGAGAGTAGGCAAGAGTGTGATGGCAGACATGCACTAATAGGCTAATCTCTTATCTCTTTCTAAATGCTTGCCCTCTATTAAGGATTAAGGAATTTGAGCATAAGCCATTTAGGCCCATTCTCTCAAAGTGTGTAATTTCCATGGCAGAATCTCCCAGTGAGGTTACCCACATTGAAGAAGTGTTTTCCTTCTTAGACTTAACTCCATAAAACAATCAAGCATGGCAGACTAACCATTTCTTTTTTTCTTTTTTTTTATTAATTAAACATTGGTGTTATTTCTCTCTTGTTATTATCATCTTATTTATATTGCTCCATTGCTTTACCTTCTATTTCATTCAATATTTTCTGCTTTTCGGCTAATAGTAGGCATACTTTCTTTTATTGTTGTTATATTATATCTGCCTGTCATACCCCTTTTGTAACAGTTTCCTCTGCCATGGGGATGTTACCAAAGTTTTAGCAAAGGGGCCTCAGTTTGCGTACAAGCCGGTTTGGGGCGTGTTACAGCCAAGCTGGTCCTGAATCTCCTACCTAGAAACTTTGGGCCTTAGCGTGGCAAGAGGAAGCCCAGCCCATAGCTGCAAAAAAAAAAAGCCCACTAGAGTGGTATTATTGAATTGAACTAGTGAACCATATTATGATTGTATTAAAGGATTTGGTATGGCAAGAGAGTTATTTTGAAAGACTATTACAATTTGAATTATAGACAATTGCATTACCTTTGTTTTATATTGACAAGTGGTTAATGATTATAAAGTTGCATTATACTTTAAGTTCTAGGTTGTTGGGACAATATTATCTGTAAGTTAAAGAAAGGAAAAAAAAAAAAAAAACAAAAGGGGGTTTGAGATATTTCATGGAATTCGTTCTAGCAAATGTACATTTAGAGATTATGATTTCATAATAAGCAGTATATTCACGAGCAACTCAACTCTTCAATGACTTTAGCCCAAGCATCATCTAGAGGTTAAAGGTGAATAAAATTTTGCTTAATCGCAAAAATAATTTATGTGATTAAGACAGACATTCTATGACAGACACTATATTAATGCTTAGTTGATTTTTATGGAGACTTTGGAAATTTCTATTTTACAATTTTGAGGACGGAAAAGTCTACACATTTGTTTTGAAATAATTCTGAACTTATATTTAAGTAGAAGCAATATACAACTTAATGGGACATCAGAGCATAGTGATTTACAGTAAACTTTGATTGTGGATTTTCTTTCATCATAACCATGGAGGCTCCTTCATTGTTTAGAATTATCAGAGATTATTTACTGAAGAAATATCATTTGTTACTAGATTTACTTGAACAAGTAGGTTCTAAAAAAAATTTTCACCAAGGACGTAACTTTGAAAGCTTTTTGGGGTCATAGTGATAGATATCTAAAAAGGAATTTTTTAAGTGGCTCTTGAACTATGGGGTTGAGTAAGAAATTGTATTGACCAACACAATCATGGCATTAGAGTTACGCAGTGGAATCGTGATAAATTGGTTCAGTTTGTGATGAATTCAACGGACTGAAATCTCATAAGTGGGGGAGAATGTAATACCCGGAAAAAAAGAAAAAAAGGAAAAGAAAAAGGGTATTTAAGTAAATCGGTTTATGGGGTCAATTTTATAATTAATATTACTAAGGGAGGTTTTAGAAAATAAGGTTGAAACCCTAGATACATATAAGCTAATTTAAGTTAGCATATAATGACACATATTTTGAGAGAGGAGACTACCCAAAATACTCAAGTAGAGAAAGTTTGACTGCACACTTGAGGTGATATGTAAGGATTTTAGAGAAAGTGTTAGGGAGAAGTTCTTTTGGGTGAGCTAGCTGAGGTAAGTAACATTATCCTAATTGGTTTTATTTTGCTTATACTACTGTATTTTTAACTACCGAAAATTGTTTATAATTGTTACATTTTTATTTCAATCGTACTACTAATTTAAAGTAAAGAATAAAAAATTATCACAAATATATTTGATTACTAAATATATAATTTTATACATACATACATATATATATATATATATATTTGAATGAGATATATTTTTGTTTTATCTATGATTTGATATATATATATATATATATATGATTTTAGACAATCTGACTATGTTTCGACTCTGATACCCAGCTAATGGGAGTTATTCATTGGTATTGAAACTAGTTCTATCTAGGGCATCACGAGCCTATCGTGTTTTTGGACCCAGCTATTGGGAGATATACATTAGTAGGAACTAGTTTTATCTAAATCTAATGTCCAGTCACAGGGATATAGCGTGACCATAGTCATAAAGATTGTTAAGAATATGAATTATGTTTGAATATTTGAACTATTTTAATTCCTTGAAACTGCTTATGTGTTTCTGGAATCTATTGTAAATTATAGTTTTGATATATGGAAAACTGATTATTATCTAATCCATCTATTATATATGTGTAAGATTAAAATATTCGAACTATGTACAACTTTTTATTTTACAAATCTATTTGCTTGATAGAACTTATTAAAACTTTGGTTACTTATTGAGTTGTCAACTCACCCCCTTTTCCCCTCCAGTTTCAAATTGTGAAGAGATAGCAAGTTTTAGGAGTTTTGCTGTTGTGTTGTGAGCATGAAAGAAGCTTAGTGATTTTAGGATTAGATGGTCTTGTAATAGTCTTATATCTATTGGCCAATTGGCATTATGTACATGAGGTTTGAATTTTGTTCCTTATGAATTATTTGGAGATTTATTCGTATCGAAATTGTTAAGGTATTTTGGATTTATTTGATGTAATTTTTTAGGATAAATTTTAGTTGCTAAGAAGGCCTTGCACACTTGTAGGGTGATTACTCTATAAGCGTGCGGCCGTTGCCACATGCCTATCTTTATAGTTGTGTTCGAGACGTGACAACATTCATACTATGTATAATTTATCTAAATCATTTTAAACATGGATATCAACAAGACGCGGTATATATATATATATATGATCATATCAACTTAACTATCTACTTCTAATAAAAAAATAAAAAACCGCTCAACTATCAATATTCATATGAACTTACTTTTCTTTAGAGTTACTTTTTTCGATTTTTTTTTTTTTTAATTTTTGGGTAACTCTAAAGAAAAGTAAATTCATATGAATGATGAAAGTTGAGTTGTTTTTTTTTTTTTCTTATTTTTTTTATTAGAAGTAGATAGTTAAGTTAATATGATCATTAATAAATATATATATATTTATATTTATATTTATATAAAAAAGAAATTCTATTATTTTGCAAAGCAAACGAAACTACAAAAGCAAAGTCAGGTTATTCCCCCAAGAGAAAAATTGTAGTGATTTGCCCCGAGCTCAGACATGTAGGGGTGTTCACGTGTGTCTTTTTGATAAACTGTCATTTCATTAGACTAAGAAGAACAACATAAGGTACAACAATCTTGCCTACCAGCTTTCAAGATAAGGGGAGGCAAATCATAGTTATTACACAAGAAACCTTCTTTAATAGCAATAGCAAATTTAGCAGCTGAGTGAGCTGCTGAGTTAAGAGATCTCTTAACCCAGCAAAACTCAGAATTATAAAAATATTCAATCATGTCAACAGCATCCCGAGTGATGGAGGAAATGGACCAATCAAATGGTTCTTCAGCTTTGGACAAGGCATCTAAACATATTTTTGAATCCCCCTCCACAATGATGTTGCACCAATTTTCAGCGGTAGCCAAGCTTAGAGCCCACAAAATTGTAGTTGCTTCAGCTTGAGTAGGAGTGCATAAATCATGAATTTTAGCTCATACTTTTAACACCTCTCCAAACTCTTTTCTTGCTACCATAGCAAAGGAGGTGAAAGCCTATGAGATAGCAGCATCCACATTTAGCTTTATATAATTTTTAGGAGGAGGAATCCATGAAGTTAATTCCTCACTCCTATCTTTGTCCTATTCATGGTCCAAAGCATTAAGATATTCCTTTACTCTATTTTCTGCATTGCATATAGTAGAAATGATGTTCACCTCACTGCCATTATGCCAAACCTAATTCCTGAGATGCCAGATAACCTCCATAGTGACTACCATTTGAGTGTACTCAGCTCATCCAAGTTCAAGCAATGATCCTCGGTAGATATCAAGTTAGACACCATCAAAGGGTTTCGTTGAATTGAGTCATCCTTTGGAGTTGGTTTAAACCCAGCTAGCCATGGAATCCATGGGTCCTCCCATACATTAATTGAATCACCATTTCCAACAAGGTAACAAGCCCCCTTAGTAATAAGGGGTTTGGTGTTCTCAATTGCTTTCCAAGTTGGGGAAGCATTTTTGGAAGGTTCACTTTGAATCCAATTCTCTCTGACCTTCTATTTACTTCTTAGTAAGTTTATATACAAGTTGTCCCTTTTTGAGGCAATCATCCAAGCAAGCTTAGCCAAAAGAGCTTTATTAAAATCCTTACTCTTTCTGAATCTCATCCCTCCAATTCTTTTAGGTAGACATAGTTTTTCCCAAGCCACCCAAGCCAAATACCTACCATTTGGGTTTTTGGATTCCAACCTCTCTTGTAAGAACTTAAAGTCCTTTGCTGGAGCCTTGGTAAGGAATAAAGGAGCCCCCAAGTAAACAAAGTTTGTTTTAAGACTTTTCATCTATAGATTATGCTTTATGCCCCTGCGAGTCTGCTGGTGGGTGAGCTTGGAGAATATAATCCTTGATTTTGTTCTATTAAGCAGCTGTCCAGACCACCTACAATATTTTTCCAAGCAATCATTAATGGCATTAGCTTCCCTTCTACTTGCTTTTGAGAATAACACAAAATCATCCGCATACATTACATGTGTGATGGGAGTGCTGCCAATACTAGCCTTAACCCCACTAATATTTTTCTCCATAAATTCCTTCTCTAAGATTCTTGAAAGAACTTCTTGGCATAATATGAAAAGGTAAGGGGATAAAGGGCCCCCTTACCTTAACCCTCTTTTAGGTCTAAACTGCCCTATCTTTCCCCCATTTATTAGTAACTTAAAGGACACTGTTGATACACATTCAAAGATCCATTTCACAAATTTTCATCAAACCCAAAGTTCTTGAGTACTGCTTGGAGGAAGTTCCAATTCACTCTGTCATAAGCCTTTTGAAGATCAATTTTGATAGCCATTAACCCAGATTTTACCTTTCTTGTCTTAAAACTATGCAGCATTTCTTGAACAATAATCTGGTTTTCGGCAATCCATCTTCCTGGAATAAATGCAGCTTGTGTGGCGGAGATAAGCTTACGCAAAATTTTCCTCAATCTAGACACTAATAGTTTAGTAATGATTTTATACACAACATTACATAAACTTATAGGCCTATAATGATTAAATGATGTAGGGCTTTGTGATTTAGGAATAAGAACAATAAAAGAGTTATTTACCTCAGCTGGCATTCTCCCTGCTTGAAAAAATGATGTGACAGCTCTTGTAATGAACTCCCCCACAATTGCCCAATATCTTTTGTAGAATAGTACTAGAAAGTCATCTGGTCCTGGGGCTTTTAGAGTTTGCATCTAAAATAGCTCTTTCTTAATCTCAGATTAAGTTGGTACTCTACATAACTTGGTATTTTCTTCTTTAGTGATGCATGGGGTGATTATATTATCCAGATTTTCTGGAAAGTCCACTTCCTCTTCATTAAATAAGGTCTTGACTTTTCCCACAAAGTGCTTTTGAATCTCCCTTCTGTCTGTGATCCATTCCCCAGAGTCATTCTTTACTGCATCTATTGAGTTTCTTCTTCTCCTTATGATGGTAGATAAATGGAAAAATTTTGAGTTCTTGTCCCTCTCCTTAAGCCAAACTTCTCTGGATTTTTGTTTCCAGAGTATTTCATTTCTTAAGAGCCACTCATTCAGTTCAGCTTGGAGATGTGCTTCCTTTCTACAGTTCTCTTCCGTGCAATCCGCCTTTTGTATCTCTTGGATTTTGGTTAGCAACACATCAATTCTCCTTTGGCAGTGACCAAACACTTCTTTGTTCCATTTCTTTAAAGCCATTTGGGTGTTAAGTTGTTTCATGCATAGTTTAAAGAAATCTGAACCCTCCACCTCTTCTTTCCAAGCTTCATTAATAATTCCGTAGCACTTTGTATCCCTTGTCCAAGTAGCCTCAAATCTAAATGGTCTAGGAAGGTAATGCTTAGCTGGCTTTGTGTCCAAAAGGATAAGGCAGTGATCAGAATTTATGGCACCCAAATGGTGAATGGTTGCCTTTGGAAAAACTAATCCAGGACATGCTAGATATACCCCTATCCAGCCTCTCCTTAATACAGTTTTTCCCCATCTTTTTTTCCTCCAGGTGAATCTACTTCCAAAGAACCCTAAATCAATAGCTCCCAATTCGAACAGAATGTCCTTCAAAAAATTTGGGGACATTGAGCTCTCAACTCTTCCCCCATCCTTTTCTTCACTATCCAAAACAATGTTGAAGTCTCCGAAACAAATCCAAGGCTCTTGAAATTTCTCCAATAAAGCACAAAGGTTCTCCTAAGCCTTTCTCTTCTTGGCTACATAAGGGGGTCCATAAAATCCAACCAAATACCAATCTCCACCAAGTTCTAAAATTTTAACTGCAATCATATACTTATTAAACTCCACCACTTCAATTTTCACATTGTTCTTCCACATAAACATAATCCCCCTACTCTACCCTTTGCCTCTATTACCACCTTTTCTTTAAAACCAGCCCTTCTCTTTACATATTCCATACGTTCTTCATTTGCTTTCGTTTCACACAAAAAAATTATATCTGGATTATGATCTCTATTTTGAGCTCTAAGGGCTCTTACCGTTGAGGCATTGCAAATGTCTCTACAATTCCATCCTAGAGCTCTCATATTGAAAGCAAGCAGCCCAACACTACTATTACAGTAACCCAACACACATTCAAACAACTTAATAAAAATCAAATACCCACAACAACAAAGCTCGGAGGCCAAGGACAGCATTTTACCTTACAAGAATCTATGGCCGCTGGACTGAATTTGAAAACCCAACGACTATGACTTTGAAGATGATGATGAAAGCACCACCAACAAAGCAACTATTAGACCCACTTGGGGGTAGAAAGGTGACCCACGCCAACCAGAAAAAGGCCCACTGACAGGGCAGAGCAAGCCCACAATAGCAGAGGGAGACCCACTTCAAGGCGAAGCACACAGGCAGCGCGTGACCCACTAAGAGGGATAGCCCGACCCACCAAAGAGGCAAATAAGGCTACACTTCAGAGCACAGCTCACGAACGCAGCGGAAAATCACTCGAGTGTACAATAGCAGGAACGTTTTATCATGCACCAAGAGAGACAGCTCCTACGAGGGAGAGTATACATTATTGCAATTAAATGATGTTCACATGTCTGTCAAGTTAAGTGACACATCAATCAATAAAAAACTTTGCAAACACATTACAGTCAAAATTAATTTAAAATCCATATATATTTATATTTATATAGCAATCATGATTAGAACCTGATATTATAGTTAGAAATACGAAGCAGTCCTAATTGATCTGAAAGTGATTGGTAAGGAACTTTGAAACCATAATTAGGAACAGCAAAAAGACTAAACTAAACCACTCTACTCGTCTCGTGTAAACTGTCTGAACTCTCTGAAGGAAGAAAATTGAACTACCTTTTCTTTCTAATAATTATTCTAGGTTCACACAAATTGAACCACTACCTTTTCTTTCTAATAATTATTCTATGTTCACACCTTTGCCACAATTGGCCCAAAGGGTGAAAATGCAATGGTTTTCAGAAATTTTCAAGTTTTTAATTTTTTAAAGATTTGTGTCTAGTGTCTACCCAACGGGCATGCTAACTTTAACATCTTAAAAAAGCAACATCTTCATGGCAACACATATAAACTTGCTATTTCACAGGAAAAAAAAAAAAAAAAAAACTCAACTCGATTAATACTTTCATCCGTTATTATTATTTTGTATGATTGATTTTTAAATCTGTTGGCTTGTGATCATCAGCATAGAGGTGGATACATAAAACTGTTTTCAGAGTTTTGATTGATTTTTTTTTTTTTTTTTTTTTTTTTTTT